>NW_025423003.1:0-53924 GCF_020497125.1 Mauremys mutica | reverse complement strand
CCCCACAGGCTAGATGGAAAGAATGGAATGTGTGGCAACTAGTTATCAGTACCAGGAGGCAATTATACAGCCTGCTTGCACCTGGCTAAAGGGAGTGAAACAGAATGACCGGTCAAGAAAAGTTACTAACGAGATAATATATTTTTTTGCCAAGTATGATCTAACCTGTTTAGAGTAATTGCTGCTTCATAATGTATTTGCTGTATGGGAACTGAAAAGGAGGGAGAAGAGGGGGGGGAGGGGGGAGCTGGGCATTGGGGGTAATAGACATGCTTAGCTAAGATCATGTATAAAGACAGAGAGCTGCTTGTCTGGGGTGTGCTTGATCTGAGGTGTGTTCCTCCAAGCATCCTGCGCTTTGAGATCTCAAACTTTTTTTTGCTTCTCCACCCTGGTGTGTCTAATTGGAGCGAGGCAATCCGGGCAACGAATCACTGTTTGCTGCCTCAGGCCTTTTGGGCCGGCAACAAGGCCATAGAGTGATCTGGGGGGGCGAGACCCTTTGCCAAGAAACGCTTTGGAAAACAGCCTGGGATCTGAGCCAGAAGCCTGGCTCTGGCCCTCGACCTGTGGGGGAGCCAGTGGGAACCACTAGGTGGTAGCAGGTACTAAGTGCTTGTGTCTGTCAAGCGAGTCTGTGAAATCTCCGGTTCTTGTTACACGGGCTCTTTGATCTGACTGTAACAGCCCCGGAGAAGCCCAAAGCTCCCCAAATGGCCCAGCAAAGGGGAGGATGCTGCCCACTCACCCTTTGGGGGGAGGGGTGTCCCCTACATGTGCCTAGTGCAGAGGACGTGATCCTGCGGAGGGCGCTCTGCGGGAGCTGGTCTCTCCATTGCTATAGCTGCCTGGCAGGATATTTGAGCCTTGGTCGCTGAACGTCCTCTTGCCCATTGGTTTATTTTTTGCAAACGGAGCTTGTAGGTTCCCCCCGACTCAGGCTCATCTGGAATTTCGTGTGTGTGGGGGGGTGATTCCCACGGAGGCCGTGCTGGCTGGACCAAGCGGTGTCTTGGGTCCAGGTCTGTATGGGGCCATGGCGTGGGTTGGTGCTATTGGCACTAACCCCAGAGGCAGCTATGGGAATAGGCTCGGCCCGGCCATGTTCCCGGCCTGCATTGATCCAGGCCTGGGGGGGCTCTGGAGCAGGCCCACCCCAGGGTGCTCACTCCTGGCGTGTGGGTCCAGCTGTTTGCACTTCGGGGTGGTTGAGGGGGGATTTTCATTAGCTGTGGTTCTAATTGCGGCTCTGGGGGCCTCCTTCCTCCCGGGAGGAGCAGCTGAGGGTACGAGCCACCTGTCTGTCTCCTGCCCGGCCTGAGAAGTACTGGCTTTAGCGGGGGCTGGCTCTCGGAGCTGCTCTCCCCCCAGCTGTGCCAGGGGTCAGGGCCCCTCAGCCCCCGTGGGGCCGGGAAGCGAGAGGTGTCCGGCTGCTTCTCCCCACCAGCTGGGCAATTAGCAGCTCCTGGGGAATGTGTGTTGGCCCAGCTGGGCAGGAAATGCCTGGCTGCAGGGGGCCACTGCTCCGAGATGGCGCGGGGAGGGCTGGGGGCTGGGGATGGAGGACTGAAGGAGGCTGGGGTGCTGTCCCCCTGCAAAGCCCCCCAAGTCACGGCTACGCTGAGTGGTTGAGCCGGGCGCCACTGACGCAAGAGAAGGTGCTTGGCTGGGGCGTGTTAGCTGCGGAGGGGTCTTGACCCAGACCTTGGGGTCTGCTGCCCAGCCGAAGTTGAGGGCTCCACCCCTCCGAGTCCAGCTGGGCCCTGCATGTGGGGCAGCTCTCCTGGGATCGCTAGGGAGGCAAGGAGCGCAGTCCCTGCTGTGTCTGACCTGGGCTCTAGCCACACACGGTGTCCGAGGGGCTCACGCTTGTCAAAGTCTCTTGTTCTGAAATAAATCTTGACCTTGTCTTAAGGACCCGCCCTGCTCTTGTGTCTGCGGCAGTGTCCTTGGGCGGGGGGGGGCGGGGGGGGGGGACATGACCCCTTAACCTGCAGGCCGCCAGGCCACGTGTTTCCAGCAAAACTTGATTTAAAACAAGGCACCGAGGGCCAAGCTTTGGCCATGGGCTGGTCTGTGTCTGCTGATTTTCTCCCCCTGCTGGGACCAGCAACGGCCTCTGCATGAAAACTGAGCCTCTGGCAGGTGGAGGGGTCGCTGCTCCAACGACTCATCCCTGGGGCCTGGCGAGTGCCTGAGGCTGGCTCCGGCAGCGCATTATCTGCTCTTCCAGGTAAGGACTATGCCAGGGATCGGCAAGCTTTGGCACACGCTAGAAGCGGTGGCCAGCACACCCCTTGGCCCACGCTGCTTCTCACAGCCCCCATTGGCCTGGAGCAGCCGAACCCGCAGACGCGGCAGGTAAACAAGTCCAGCTGTGCCCTGCGTGTGGGGCAGCTCTCCTGGGATCGCTAGGGAGGCAAGGGGCGCAGTCCCTGCTGTGTCTGACCCTGCCATAGGGGAGAGGGCCCAGGGCCCGGCTGGGCTCTAGCCACGCGTGGTGTCCAAGGGGCTGGAGCAGCGAACTGTGGCCAAGGGGAGCCGCGATCGGACGAACCTGCCGATGTGGCAGATAAACAAACCGGCCCGGCTCCTGGCAAGCCATGTGCCAGAGGTTGCCGACCCCTGGACTACGCTGAGCTTCCAGAACCTAGGGTCTGAGTGCGTCTCTTCTCCCTTCCTCGTCCCTCCCTCCCCAAATGCCTTGGCTTAGAGGAAGCACCTCTCGCTTGAGGTTAGAGGGGTGAGGCTGGGACTGGAGATGGGGTCACGTCCTGACTCTGCCATAGCCTCTCGGAGCCCTTGGCTAAGTCACTTAGTCACTCTGGGCCTCACTTTCCCTCAGCTGGAAGTGACAATCCCTGTGGGGTTAGACTGTAAGCTCCTTGGGGCAGGGACTCTTAAGCCAGGGCGTCTCTTGCTCTGTATGTACAGCACCAAGCACCGCAGGGCCCTGATCTCGGGTGTGGCCCCAGGGCATCACCCCGATACAATCAATAATTGGTTATAAAGAACTAGGGGCCCGAGTGCTGGGGGCAGGGAATCCAGCTGGGGGGGGGTTCTAAATGGGCAATCTGGAGGAGGGCTGAGCTGTCCTAGCAGTAGTGAGAAGTGGAAAGTTTTTCAAGGGCTGAACAATTTGATGCTGGCACCGGCTTCTAATTTGTGAGATGGGCCCTTGAATTTTGCCCCCTCCAGGCCCTGCGCCTGTAGGAGGGATTGCCTCATGCACCCTGTCAATTGATGTTGGCAAGCAAAGCTCTGCCAAGGAGTCCTGCCCCCGGGACGTGCCCACTCTGTGTGGGGCAGAGATCCCTCTCGGAGTCACGTATCTGTGCCCGGCAGCCTGGGGAGCTGCGGATGGGGTGTGGGGGGGAGGGAACGCGCTCTCCATTCAGTGCATGCTGCTTCCTGTGAGTTTGCATCTTTTGGTGTGTGTTGGGGTTGGGGGGGGGGGGAGTTGGAAGATCCTTGATCTCCCTCCACCCAGCACCCCCCTCTCTGTGATTGGGAGCCCAGCTGTCAGGGGTTGCCACCCACTGGACCCATCGTTCCGGCCAGCAGGGGGCAGCAGAGCTCCGCGTCTGGCGCCCTGGCCTTAGGCCTGCCCTGTGCCTGTCTTCTCACCCCACGGCAGCCTCCGGGCAGGGCCTGAGCCACTCAGAAGGAAACCGAGTCGCAGGGCCAGGCCTTGCACATCGCTCCCCTGGGGCTGCTTCCCAGGCCTGGCTGGGGTCCCAGCCTGCAGTGTGGGATGGGCCATGACAGGCATCGTTTCAGGGGTACATACCTGCCCGGGGAGGGGGGTAGTGACTGGAGGGCTTGGCCTCCATGGTCAGTGTCTATGGACTTGCATTGCGGCGGGGTCTCAGCTGCAGCCACGGCCCAAGCCCTCGTGCTAGGGGCTGTACAAACCCACAGCAGAAAGGACGTCGCTGCCGCAGGAGCTGACAGCCCGCGAGCCCAGCGGTGGCTACGGGGGAGCACGAGGCGGGAATGAGCAGGCAGTGCTCTCGGCACACCAGCTGTCTGAGCATTGGCACGTCTTCTGTCACCCGGCCCCAGGGGGCTGGCTGGAGGGAGAGCACATGGGGGGGGGGTGCAGCCATTCCAAGGGGGCCTCTGGTGCATGGGGGTGAGCTCAGGTGCCTCCCTGCAACTTGGGGAGGACTGGTGGGTGGCTCCAGCCTGCCCCTTAGACTGCGAGATGCATGGGGGGAGGCAGGGGCTTCTTTCCACTGAGACCTTAAAGCAAAACTCCCTTTGATGCCCCCGGGAACAGGATCAGGTCTTCACAGCACAGTCCTGGGGGGGCGTCAGCCCTTATGGCCCATGTCATTCTCCTTCCAAAGATTTCTCCCCTGTTGGGCTGAGCCCTGCATGGGGGTGAGTGACTGTGCTCCACCCCAGAGATGGCTGCAGAGACGTGAAATAGCAGCCCCCACGAGTGGTTGATTAATGAACAGGGTCCTCTCCATGCAATTTGAAATGGTGATCCTGGCTTTTTTACCACCTGCCAGCTACAGGCCTGGTGCAAAACTGCCCTGGATGTGTGGTGGGCGCGTGTTGTCTAATTCTAGGCACCTGCAGTTTTCCCTGGACGGTTAAGTGCTGCAACTTCTGCTCTTCATCTTCCTTGTCCTTGATGTACCTTGGCCAGGGCTATGGCCCCTCTTCCTCACCCTCTAAAACATGATTCCAGCCCAAATGTTCAGGAGTCAGGCCCCTCAAACCACCCAGGAATGGCGAAACGACCCCAGCAGATGTTGAAAAGCTCAGTGGGGGCTGGTGGTTCTTATTCTTTGTATAACATGAGACTGGCCATTAAACCAGGAGCACTGGCCAGGGCTGGCCTGGTCCTGTGTCACTCCCCGCTCTGCTGCTGGGCCAGCCAGCCTTTTATTTCGGATCAAGTGAAAAACCAGGAGACGAGTTCCCAGGTGTGAGAGCACGGGGGTTTGCAGGGTCGTGGCCGCTCCAGTCTGTGCTGCACTAAGCACACAGCGGCTGCTGTCTCGGCACAGGCCCAGGAGTTAGAGGGGGGAAGGCCTGGTACCCAGAAAGCAAAGGCAGCGTTGTTTCCGGGCTCCTTCCACCCTTCAGCGTTAGCACCACCTCCCAGGAATAAGGGAAGCTAAAGGACCATCAGTCCCCAGGAGTCACAGAGGCAGGTACTACTCCTTCACCCTGGAAGCAGGACTCCATGCCCATCTCTCTCCTCCATCCCCAGCGCGGTTTAGCAGGAAGCAGCATGTAATGCTGAGAGAATAGCTCGCTCGCTCTTATGATCAGTAGCATTATCCCCATATTACAGGTGGGGAAACTGAGGCACAGGGCGGTGCAATGCCTTGCCCAAAGGTCAGTGACAAAGCAGGGCTAGAAGCCAGCTCCCACCTCCATGTACTATCCACTAGGCCCCTGCAAGCTCCTCAGAACCAAGGCCCTTGGCTTGTGCTCGGTGCTGTACACACCTCTCTCCTGACACTTCGTGGTTTCCATCGCAGCAGAGACCCCCCTGGGTTCCTGCCCCCAGGCTGGGCTGCAGCGGGCCAGTCTCATCTGCGGGTAGTGGTTCAAACCCAGAGCTGCGTGTGCTGGCTGGCTCTGGGGAGTGCGCCTCTGGAATCCAACCTCCCGTCCTGCCCGTCCCCCTAGCAAGCTGCATGCTGGGCTCTAGCACTCCTCCACTGCCTGGGCCGGGCCGCCTGCCTGCTGGGGCTTCAGGTTTTCACCTGCGAGTTGCCCTCCTGCACCTTATCAATCAGTGCAGCCTCTGATGGGCCAATCCAGGAGCCTGTGCAAGAAACCCCCTAGCGGAATAACCGGCTCCTAGGGCAAGATCCTTCCTGACCCCCATTAGCAGGGGGCCGGCTGCTGCCCTGAAGGCATTTGTACAGCCCTTGGTGGTGGTTTAATTCTTACTATTAAAACCCTCAAACCTTCTTCTCCATAGAAATATCCCACCCTGCTAAGCTCTTGGCCTCCAGCCTGCCTTGTGGCAATGAGTTCCACAGGCCAACTGTGTCCCCATCCATCTTCACAGAGGGCAGGGGAAATTTTTGCCCTCCGGGAGCCAGGAATCTGAACCAGAGTCCCATGGGGAATGGCTGGTCTGCAGGCCCCACAGCACGGTGGCCTTTTAGCAAAGCCTCCCTGAGGAAACTGCCTTTCTTTCCCCTGACGCTCGCTCGGCGTATGGGGCTCTCCAGACCTTGTGCTCCCCGGCACGTACTACAGGAGGTGAAGGCCGCTTTGCCGCCCGCTGCTCGGGCTTACCTCGACCGGGTCCTGCGTGAGGGCACGCCCCGCCCACCCCGAGCCCTCCGGACCTTTTCATCGGGCCCCTGCCCCGTGGACCCGACCGGCCCCCCCACCCCTTCTCCGCCAGCCGGCTGCACGATCTGCAGCTGATCTGGTTCCAAACCGCGCAGAGGAAACATCTCTACACGCTCGTGCTCCACACCCTTCACTTCCTCACCCTCGTGTCCCGCCCCGACACCAAGTGGTGGGACCTCCTGCCACCTCTGGAGGGTGAGGAGCCCCGGTGGGCCAGCCTGTACTCCACCCTGGTCCCGAGGCCTGCCGGGGATATCAGTTGGCGGCTCCTCCATGGGGCCGTGAGCACGGGCGTGTACTTGGCGCGGTTTACCCCTGTCCCAGACACCTGCCCCTTCTGCGGCGTGAGGGAGACCCTGCCGCACGTTTACTTAGAGTGCGCCAGGCTGCAGCCCCTATACCGGCTCCTCACCAATATCCTCTTGCGTTTCTGGCTGCACTTTTCCCCCCACCTGCTTCTCCATGCACTCCCTATCCGTGGCCCCACAAAGTCACGGGACCTCCTGGTCAACCTCCTCCTCGCTCTGGCTAAAATGGCCATCTACGTGACCAGGGAGAGGCGGTTGGCCAATGGAGACTCCTGCGACTGTGGGGCTTGTTTCTGATCCTTAGTCCGTTCACGTCTCCGGGCGGAGTTCCTCTGGGTGGCGTCCACTGGCTCCCTTGACGCCTTCGAGGAGCAGTGGGCGCTGTCCGGGGTTCTCTGCTCGGTGTCCCCGTCAGGCTCCCTTCTTCTGACCCTTTGACCGTGCTCCTGTCCCTGTTCTTTTATTAGTTGTCCCCCGAACTCAGTTGGGTTTTGAGGTCCTGTAGATCCTCCCCTTAGGCTGGGGGGGCGGGATCTTTTAGCATTGGGCGGGCTTCCACCCGCCCACTTCCCGGAAACCCAATAGGTACACTAATAATCTACACACTTCATAATTCACACTCAAAAATGGTGGTCTCTCCATTCTTCTCAGGCAAGATTTTATGGTTAGACTCCTCTAGTGGGGTCTATTACCATGTCTTCATTACTTTAACTGAATTTTATATAGTGTGTTTACTATGAAATTTCAAATAATCAAAACTAGACTTGCTGTTCAAATCCATCAGGTTGTACTATAATTTTCCCACAAGGGAGGGGGAGCCTGCGTAAGGAGACCTGGGCAGGCTGCTCTGTAATTACCCTCGCAGGCCGGGGGGGGGTCTCTGATGCAGCCGATAGATCGTACGGCTGCTCCCACCAAGTGGGCAGTGGATGTTTCCACGGGGCGGGTTCCTGACATCTCTGCAGTGACACTTTGAGCCCCAGACGTGCGGGTGGATTTATGCTCTCAGCAGGCAGAGCTGTGTTAGCCCCATTTCACGGATGGGGAAGTGAGGCTCGGGCTAGTTTAAATGACTTGCCCAAGGTCACAGAGTCAGTAGCAGAGCCGGGAATTGACCCCTTCACCCTGCCATCCTTTTAAGTACAGTCATACACTGTCATCTTCTCCCATCCTGCCCCATTCCCGCCTTACGTAACCTTGCCGTTCCCACACCCACAGCTCCCTCCCGCTGCTAATGACCTGGCATTTGCCGGCTGCAAGGGGGTGGAGCCTGGTGCTTGTCTGTCTCCCGAGAGTGGCGGGACTCTATGGCCCCTGTAGGTGGCGCTCTCGTGCATGTGGGATCATTTAGCCAGGGCCATGGGACTTAACTGCATCCCTGTCTGGAATGATGCTCTGTGGGATGCGGGGAGAGTGGCATTCACAGGGGAGGCGAGGCGGTCATTTGGCTTTGGTGTACTGTGCCTTTAAATATGGAGGCTTCGTCCTGCCTGCTGCCATTTTGGCATATTTTCACATGCCGCATGGCAGAGTGAGGTGCACACACTGCGCTCACCCCGGCTGGGGCACAGACGCCGGCTCCGCTGGGCCCTGGGCCTCGCCTGTCCCTGTCAGCCGGCCACCTGCTTGGTGTCCCGGGCACAGCATTACTGACACGGAGTGTTCCAGAAATCAGGAGTCAGGCCCCAACACGCTCATGAGATTTGCAGAGCCATGTTTGTAGAAGATTATAAGTTAGAGACGCTACCTCATAAGGGACAGTATTGTGACCATAGGAATTTGGTGCTGTGCCCTGGAGGCGGGGGTTGGGAACACCGCCTGGCTGTGTGCAGTGGCCCACTCTAGAGGCTCACCAGTTTTTATTCAAGTTTTATTCCTTTCTCGTTCACTGGTTTATTAGTGAATTAACCCCAAGATCGTTACATGGTGTCAGCAGCGGGATTTGAACCCACGGCTCCATACGAAGACCACAACTTGAGTCTGTCATGCACCCCGAGATTGGCTCTGGAAAGGATGGGATTTTTAAAAGCCATCATAAAGTGAGCGGTTCTTATTTGTCTTCTGTTTTTCCGAGCTTTTTAAGGTTCCACTTTCCAAGTTTTCCTTTGCAGACACCAGGGCTTCAAAAGGAAAGCTGAGCGGCTCGGCCGATCACGTGACTCCGGGAGCTGGGGCTGTATGAAAAACCCTGAATTAGTGCAAGACTCCTGAGAAAATGGTGACAGTTGCCTGTGCTGACTTTTTGCAGGCTGCCCCTGTAACTCACTGGTGTTAGTCCCCCCCTGGCTCAGTCCATAGAGGATATGAGTCAGTTACAGCCCCACGCAAGGATTCTTAGCTCATGCTTTTGGCTCTGGGGACCCCTGTGCCAGTCCCTGCTACAGTGGCCGTCACACCATTGGTATTCATGGAGCACCCGGGCCCTGCTGGGTGCTGGATAGGAGGAGGAGGAAGCCATCAGCGCCACGCTCGAGGAGCTGATCACCTAGCAGCCGCTCCAGGGCTGGTTCGGCCAAGGCCAAGGCACTGCTGGGGCTGGGGAGTCAGCAGCGGGGCCGTGAGGCTAAGTACATTGAGAGGCTCGGCGAGTGTGGGGCTGGGGCCCGGAGCTGGCGACTGTGCGGCCTTTGCGGGTGGGTGGGGCGGGGCGCCGTGGCCGCTGATGGGCAGCTGGGCTCGGGGCTGGGAGCAGAAAGCATCTTTCTTGCGAGGCAAGTCCTGCCCTCCAGTGATTATCAGACCAAGCGTCTCTCTGGCTGTGGGGGCTGGAATGCAGACAGCTCCCCCCACAACTTCCCCCCCCCCCGCGTGTGCCAGGGCTGGGGGAGGGGCAGCTGGGGGGCTGCTTTTCATGAGCAGGAGGTAGCTTCCCCAGGCGTGTCTCTTATCCCTCAGTGACACACGATGGGCCTCTCCTCGCAGTCCTGGACTCTGCAGAAAGGCCAGGTCCATGCCAGACCTTGGGATCAGACCCTCCCAGGCTTGGAGGGAGCCGGGTTGGAGCTTCGGAGCCCCCTGGATCCATAAGTCCCATGCCCCCTTTCGGTGGGGCAATGCCGGGGGTCCTGGCAGGTGCCTGCTCCGGGGCTCAGACAGCGGACAGGCTGCACACCTCTCCAACGGGTGAGAGTAACAGTCCAGCTGCAGGGATGGTGCTGGCAAGGGGCTTCCCACTTGCTCGCCTCCAAGCCACAGGCAGCTGCAGGGGACGAGTTAATAACTAGCCAGCTGCCCATCTCCGAGTGTTTTACCGACCAGTCCAGCGAGCCCACCTGTCTCTTGTCAGGCAGGGTGGAAGTGGTATTATTAAAATGCAGGACGGGCAGCTGCAGGCCCCAACCAACAGTGGGGCCCTCCTGCGCTAGGCGCTGTACATACCATAGCGAGGGACAGCCCCTGCCTTCATGTGCGTATAATTATTATCCCCATTTTACAGATGAGGAAACTGAGGAACAGAGACGTTAGGCCCAGGTCCTCCAAGGTAGTTAGGCTCCCAACTCCCACTGATTCCAATGGAAACTGAGCCTAAATACCATGAGGCTCTGGCCCTTAATGACTTGCCCACAGTGAGTGCTATTGCTGGGAATAGTAGCCAAGAGGCCTGCATTGTAGCCCTCTGTTCTAACTGCTTGACGGAGCGCGGTGGCGTGGGGCTGCTATTTGCTGATTGATTAGCTGGGCCGAGGGCTGGGAGTTTTAGTACAACGTGCTACCAGCAGCACACGGCTAACTGATCTGCGCTGGCGGTGAGCCGAAATGTGAAACTCCCTTCCCTCCTAAGAGCCTGGCCCTCCCCTTTGGCTCCGGGAGCAGAGTCCCTTTGCTGTAAAGGTTCTGTGACTGGGGTGTTAGTGTTGACCCAGTGGGTTATGTACACAGCTGCGCATTTTCAGAGCAAACAATTACCCTTGCTTGTCCCCTTGGGGAGCAATCTGTCCCTGGGAGCCAGCTACTCCTGACCCTCTCATCCGTCTTCCTGCAAGTTTCATCAGAAGTTGACTAGAACAGCGGCTTCTGCTGACAAGCGGAGCGAATGCGACTGACAGCAGCGGGGTAACGGGGATTGATACATCCTCCCCGGCCGGGAAAGGGAGCCCGCCTTTGATCTTCGGCGGCTGCTTGGCCACAGGCCAGGAACACGAGGCAATTGCAGAGGAAGAGTGGTGCGTTTGGCTGGTGCAAGGGTCTCGTTAGCTGGGCCGTATTTCAGGAGAGAAGCATGTCCTCGTTAGCTCTGGTATGTTTTCCCACAGGGAACGCGGCCATGACTGTGGTTATTTCTAACTCGGAGCAAGCTCATCAGGGAGGGTATATTTCACTCCGGCAGCGTGCTGCTTAGCTCTGGTTAATTTCCCTCTGGGAATGCACGCCTGGGTGGCATACTTGGTAGCATTCGCCATGGGGTTCTCATGCATCCATGCCACGTACATTCTGTTCTCTAGCCAGTAAAAATACAGTTCCCTTCCCCAGGGAGCTCCCTCCATCTTCCAGGCCGCTCTTCGAGTTCCGAGCCTTCCCTAAGACGCACTTCTCAGGGTTAACACGCCAAGGAAGCAAGCACATGGCTACGTGTGATCCGTCGCTCTTAAGATTGTCAGCTCCTTGAGGCAGGGCCTGTCTATTCTGTCTGTACAGCCCCGAGCACAATGGGGTCCTGCTCCAGAACTTGGTTTCCTTAATTTGACCACAATATGGACTTGTCTTATCTCCAAATAAATTCTCATTTTCTGCTGATAATCCAAGCAGATTCTTTTTAAAAGGCACATTTTAGTAAATAAATAAAACCAATCCAATGACACTTGGTATGAATTTAACGGGCAGAGCTTGAATTCAGATCTGCTGCTTCCCAGCATTCAGGGGAGGTCCGAGAAGGGCTTTTGATTTGACTACAACTCTTTATCATCAATACAGCCAGCTTTGTCTGGCAGGCAGCTTCCCTCCCCGCTGTATTCAGAGCGGTGCTGTGTGAAGATTAGCCCAGTATTAGCTACTTCAGTAGAGCTGGTTGGGAATTAGGGGTTTTCTTCCCTGCAAAAAATGTTGAATTTTAGTCTAAAACCTCAAAACTGAACATTTTGCCCAAAAGGTGACATATTTTGGCTGAAAGTTTGGGGAGGGGAGAGTTGGTTTTTCCAAGGAAACATGGAAAATGTTGGAGACAAGCCGATGCTTTCTCAGAAATGTCCATTTAATTGACACTCCAAGTTTTCCATTAAAAAAAAAAAGTTTCAGCAGAACATTTTCAAGCAGCCCTGTACTGTGCGTGCTGCGGTGAAGCTGTTTAGCACATACCATGTGGACAACCCCAAACTGCTGGGAGAGCGCTTAAAACAACAGCTCAGAGATGAGTCAACTGTCCTAGTCCTGTGTGCCTTGCCTCATTGAACCTATGTACCTGAGCCGTAGGACTGTTCTCCCCGTCCCTTGTGCCATGCACATGCACTTGGCTGCGTCTTGTCTAGCTGCGGTAAGGTGTGCCAGTGTTCACTCTGAAGTCTAACGATGGCATTTAAATGTGAGCATTGTTAACCGTTTCACTGCTGCTCATTTTTGCAGAAACATCCAACTACTGCAGATCTGCAGGTGGAGCTGGGGTCGCCTTTCCCCTCTCCACTCCAATCTGACTTGCTCACGTTAGAGCGCTGAGGCAGTAGGAGACTGGGGGAGTGTTGTTGTGTCATAGCAGAGGGAGCAGTGCCATCGGAGGTGAATACAGAGGGATGCGGTGCCGATGTAGGGAGTCCACTTCCAGACTCATGAGACACTAACAGCGAGTATTTGGAGCCAGAGCATTTTATTAAATGGGGGGTACTGGTTGTGGGGGGGCTGACTTGTTCTCATGGAGTTGCATCGGATCATGTGACACGCCTGCCCTCACCTGGCCACTGCTCTGTGCATTCTGCCCCCTAACCAGTAGAAACAGGGGCCATTGACAATAGTGTGAACAGTTCTGTCCCGGGACAGCGAGGCTCATAAAACAAAGCAGAGCCCACCCCGGGGGAGGCTGTTAAGAACTGTCTCACTCCTCAGACAAGGAAACAGAACAATCTGCTAGTGGGATGGCAGGACGCTCCCGGAGGCATGTCCCTCGCTGTACCACTCCGCCTGCCTCCATCACTGACCTATGGAAAAAGCAGAAGCCAGGCAGGCTCATCTGGTCCAGACAGCGTCAACGGGCCTTCGGCAAGCGGGAGGAAGCCCCGAGCACCAGCCCAGTTCTGGTAAGCCCAGACTTTGACCAGCCTTTCCTGGTGTTCGCAGGGACCTCAGGCACAGGGCTTGCTTGGGGCGGTGCTGATGCAAACGGATGAAAAGGGGCGGAGACACCCCACAGTGCACCTGAGCAAGAAATTACACAACAACACGGAAAGGTTTGGCCATGGGGGCAGTCAGAGGACAGGGAAGGGCAGTGGATGGGGTGGGGTCCAGAGGGGGGGGGCATAAAAGGAACGCAGGGGGTTGGATAGGCGCAGGAGTCCCGGGGGGACACAACCCCCTGGGGTGAGGAGGGAACTGGTTGTTAAGATTTTGGTAGCTCATCCCTGGCCAGAGGGGTGGGAGGCTGAGGAGGAGAGCAGGCAGGCAGTGGCAGGGGATGAGTATGCGAGCCGGGGAGGGGAGAGCTGAGGTGAGCTGGGGGACTGAGGAGGTGAGCGGGCAGGAATTGGTGGGTGGGCAGGTGAGCTGGCGGTGGGGAAGGGGGTTGAGAAGGTGAGCGGGGGGTGGGAGGCTGAGAAGGCGAGTAGTGAGTCAGTGGCTGACCTGTTCTACTGATCTGGTCTGGCTCCCATCCCCTCTCCGAGGGTTGCAGCTGTCTGGGGGTGTTGCCTTCCACATTCACACCTCATTCATTCAATAGCATAATTGACTACAAAGTGGGGGGAAGATCTTATTCTACTTCTAGCAAAAAGAGAATTTTCTTTTACCTTCATTATACTACCTTAGGGGCCTGCTATAACTTATTACCAACATTCAATACTGCTGTTTTGGCGGGGTGGTGCTGGGGAAGGAAGGTTTGTTTCCACAGGGCGGACAGTGCTTGGGGGGGGGGTGTTTTGTGGGGCTGGGTGGCACTGGGGGGTTTCACTGGAGCCAGGGGGGTTTTGGCCCTCAGCTGTTTTCTTTCGAGTACTATTGCCCTTGCCGCTTTACGAGTTGTGCAGTCCTGGACTAAACCACAGACTCTGGACTCAGCATTCAAGTATCCTGCAGTCTGAACTTCGAATCCGATACATTCCCTCATTGGCTACCATTGTTTTCCCAGCATGGAAGTGCTTTTTGTCCAACAAGGCAACCAGATTGGGATCCATAGGCATGGAATGGCTCTGAAGGAATCAGCTGTTTCTCTCTGCGCTTCATGAAACTTTGGATTGAAATGGTAAAGGACAGTTGTTCCCAATTTAATCATGGTGTCCTTTAGGAGTGTGACCAAGGCCACTTAACTAGGGAGCGGGGGTCTAAAAAGAGTTTACCTGGGCCACAGGTCACCATAGCTTCCATCTCGGGGGTGAAAATCAACCACCAGTACCTGCAATTTCTACCCGAGTTCTTGTCAAATCTGTGACCTTACTTGGAGTAATTTTATACTTCTCTGGCGTAGAATTCTTCACCAACTGCACAACAGATCAGTAGTGATAGTGAGGTACAACTCCCCCAACTATGCCCTTTTATTTCTTTAATCTGGAGGCACAGATTTAAATTAGGGACTAAATTCAGGTGCAGCTTAGAATCCCTGTAAGACACCAAATGTCAGGTCTCTATTAAAAACAGGCATCTTTCTGCAGCTATATCACATTCAACACACATTCCATTTTCTACACATTTGCAGCACCTCCAAGGGTGAGCTGAAGACAAATGTCATTTCCATTTTTCCCATCCCTACCTCAATATGGATTGTATTTCCCAAATAATAGGCAATAAGCAGCTGATTAGGAAGGAGATATCTTCAGGAGCGACTCTTGCAGGGCCTGGGCCACAACGACTTTGGTAGTGAAATCCATGGGTATTTTGCTTCGTTCCAGGTCATTTACTAGGGAATCCTCTTCTCAACCCTTTAGAAAAAATAGTGACCTAACCAATTGAACAAATGGGGGATTGGAATGGTGATCGGGAATAAGGGAATCCCTCTGACTTACACTAACTTCTTCTGTTGTTACAAAGGGTGAAATGACATTTTCCCCTATCCCTGCCCTGTTCCTGCTCTTTGTTATAGTTCAATATATTTTAAGTGAGGAAAATGATAATAAAAATATCTGCTCTCCAGCACAACCTGAAGCAACATCAGAGCAACTGGGAATGAAACAATTGGTTTCCAAAGGGGGAACTCGATGACTAACACTTGGTTTGAAATGGGGGAACAGTATAACCGTGATGCTCAGGGTTTGTTTAGACTAGGAAAAGTGATGGAGTTTAGGTCAGGACAAGGGGAAAGCTAATGCCAACCACTGCACCTGGGCTGCATCTGCACTACAACTATAATTGTCTTTTTACACCAAGATCACTAACTTGAGCAGCCAATGCCATGTACAGCCCTAGTGGATGGAAAGCACAGGTAGTTTTTGCCTCAGTGTAGCTTGTTGGGATCAAACCTCTCTTTCACCTGGAGCTGATGAACATTCCTGGCTGGAGGGACACACACTCCTACGACTCAAAAGGAAAGGAGTTGATAGAAAAGATCACAGGACTGACCCCAAAGAAGGGTGAGCTGCAAAATGCAGAAGCAGGTAACTCATGTGTGGGAGCTGAGAGACCACAGTGAAGATGGAGCAAAGACCACAATGCAGGAATGAGCAAATGCGATAAAAACAACAAAAAAACTCCCCCTCAACCTTTGGCCAGCCCTAATCAAGGCATTTATTACAGTTCTCTCCCATGTGGATTTTCTGATGTTTAATAAGGTTTGTGCTCTGACTGAAGCTTTTCCTACACTCAGATCATGTGTAGGGTCTCTCTCCACAGTGGATTCTGTGAGGTGCGATCAGGGTAGAGTTCTGAGTGAAGCTTTTCCCGCACGCAGAGCATGTGTAGGGCGTCTCTCCTGTGTGGATTCTCTGATATCTGATAAGGTGTGAGCTCTGATTGAAGCTTTTTCCACACTCAAAGCATGTGTAGGGCTTCTCCCCTGTGTGGATTCTCTGATGTGAAATGAGGGTTGAACTATGAGTGAAGCATTTCCCACACTCAGAGCATCCATAAGGTTTCTCTCCTGTGTGGATTCTACGATGTGTGATAAGGTGTGAGCTCCAATTGAAGTGTTTCCCACACTCATGGCATGTGTAATGTGTGTCTTCCAAGTTGATTCTCTCACTTGTAATAAGGTCTGTGTGGCTACTGAAGTTTTCCTCTGGCCTCTGCTGAGTCTCACAGGCTTTTGCTTTTGCTTTTTCTGGGAGTGCACAACTCCAGGAAACATTCCCTTTCGATCTTCCTGATAATGTCCCATGTGGTTCTATTGGCTCAGCATCTTCCTGCTGGGGTTTCTCCTCCTTGTTATCACTCACCATCCCGTCACCTGATGGGAGACAGAGAGAATGAGACATAGGTCACTCTCTGTGCCTGAGAGGAAGGAAATCTCAGAGATAGGAATGGAAAAAGGGATGAACCAACCAAAATATATGTTGGAGATTTTCCCCAAACCTCTCCCCAGAGGAGAATGGAAGGGATCAGTTTTGGTCTGCATCTCACCAGAACTCTCAGGGGAAAGCGAGATTGGGGAGGGACCTGCTGCCAGTTGTCAGTCAGGATAGGTGGGATGCTGTAAGTGACATCTATCTAATGATGCCACATCTGCAGGGAACAATCCTGAACTTGGAGAGCTCACAAGGTCTTTGTAGGGCATCCCAAATGTTTCCTGGACAGTTTTTGAGTTGGTTTAACCAATTCCCCACCTGTGCAGGCAGCTCTCAGGGGCACTTCTTTCTCAGAGCCCTGGAGACCTGGGACCCACGGCTCTTCCCCTCATTCCAGCTGCGAGATCACATCAGGTTTGGAAACTGGAAACTCTACTCAAGGCAAAGAAATCAAGGGAGGTCAGTGGAATTTGTGGGATACTTTTCACAAATAATAGTCCATGGTTTTAAGCCAATCTCCTTTTTAAGCAGTAACATCCCAGGGCCAGCTTCCTTGGCTCAATGTGGCAGGAGAGTTATTATTCTAAATCATATTCATTACCTCAGTGCCTAGGGACCAACTAACAGGGGGTCCCCATTGTGCTAGGCACAGTACAAACGCAGAATAGTAGATGGCCCATGCCCTGAAGAATTTACAATCTAAATAGAAAAGACAAACACAGAATGGGGGAAAGGGTAGAATCCTCTGTTAGAATAGAGATATTCAGGCCTGCCTGTAAAGCCTATACATTAAGAACTTACAAGTGTTTTTTATCACTTAACTAGTTACAGGAGTATGAAAACAAAGAATGAAAAACTCAGTCTGCCTGTGTATGGGTCTTCTCTCACGAGGATAGTCTGAGGCCTTTTTCTTAGGCTAAGGACTTTGGCTAAGCAGCAGGGGCAGCCATTAGCTGGCAAGCGAAGGGTCACATCCTCTCATCCCAAACCAGTCACACTGAAATAAGGTGCTATTAGACTGTTAGGAAGACGATCCTGTCTGTATGATGCCCATCACCACCAGATAAAGAAACAGATCTTAAGATGGATAAAAGAAACTTAGTTTGACAGCATCCTGTCTGGCAAGAAATCACTTATCAATGGCTCTGACTGAGAAACTCTCATTTCTGTATTGTTCTATCTTTACGGCCCTCACTTTTCTGTTGTTTATCTGTCTGGTTCTCTAATTGTTTCTCTCTTCTGTACAATCAATCGTGCTAGGTGTAGCTGAGAATATGACTATATAAACTGGGGTCAAACAGGAGGGGGAAGGGAAATTGGAATCATGTTTATTAAGTGGGGGGAACAGGAACAGGGACACAGGCAAGGCTGGGAAGGAGGACGGGGGTAAATGCTCTGCAGCATCAGAGCTGGGAAGGGAACACTGGGGAACAGACTGTATGGGTGTATAGAGATAAGCCCGAGTGGTGTGAAGGGCTTCGGAATATGTAATCTTATAGGTGTAACAATTGTACGGGCTACACAACCACCCAGTGACATCATCAACAAAGTGCCCATTTGTGCCTGGGTAGCGGCCCTGCTATGGGAGGGAGTGTGACGTTATTGGTATAAACTGGGACCATATAGAACATGGTTTGCAACCAAGGTCCTGTAGTGGCACCAAATCTTAGGTAAAGGGGGTCATATAAGGTGTCTAAGACCAGGTTATGGGTTGCTGGTTATGATTGTGCTGTCTGTGTGCATGTGTCATTTTTAGTTGAAGTTATGTATATTGGCTCTATACTGTCTGTATTTCAAGTTGGTGCTGTGCTTCTGGGAAACATCCCAGACAAGTTGGTGTTAGCTCTGCCCAGCTTGCTTGATGGCCCATTAAGGACCATCAGCTACACAATTGACCCATGGAGAGAAGGCAGACACGCCTTGTGACTCAGCAAAGTATGCAGGGACTGGCCCATGTGACTCCAGACTCCATTTTGCTGTAATTTTCCACAGTAAGGACAAAGAGGTTCTTACACCTGGAAAAGCCTATCTAAGGCTGATGCCTCATCTCCATCTGGTCTTCAATCCTGCTTCTTACCTCTGGAGGGACTTTGCTACAAACTGAAGCTCTGCACAAAGGACTGAATGGCCCATCCCAGTTGTGGATGTACTCCAGAGACTTGATTTGAACCTGCAGTTTATGCCATCACTGCTACAAGCCTGAACTAAGAACTTTGCCATTACTGAATGTAATTGATTCCATTTAACCAATTCTAGCTCTCATCTCTACTTTTTTCCTTTATGAATAAACCTTTAGATTTTAGATTCTAAAGGATTGGCAACAGTGTGATTTGTGGGTAAGATCTGATGTGTATATTGACCTGGGTCTGGGGCTTGGTCCTTTGGGATCGAGAGAACCGTTTTCTTTTATTGGGGTGTTGGTTTTCATAACCATTCATCCCCAGGACGAGTGGCGCTGGTGGTGATACTGGGAGACTGGAGTGTCTAAGGGAATTGCTTGTATGACTTGTGGTTAGCCGGTGGGGTGAAACCAAAGTCCTCTTTGTCTGGCTGGTTTGGTTTGCCTTAGAGGTTGAAAAACCCCAGCCTAGGGCTGTGACTGCCCTGTTTGAGCAATTGGTCCTGATTTGGCACTCTCCGTTGGGTCCCGCCAGAACCGCATCGTCACAGGGAGGAATGCAGCAAGGACTCAGGATCAGTGGCCAGGGTCACTGAGCATAGACATGGGGAGGTTATATGGGGAGAGGGGTTATGAGTGGGAGAGGGAGGTCAAATGTTAAAATAATGATATTTGGGGGGGGAAATGTAAAAAGAAGTGAAACTGAACAGAAATAAAACTGGAGTGTAGGCTCTAAAGCAACAAGGCTTCAGTAGGGATTGAAGGTTAAAGGTCTGGGATCCCCCACAGCTCTAGATTCCCAAACCTCTCCTCCCTCCCAATGACCCACCCAGCCCACTTCCCGGGTGCCCTTCCTCCACACTCCCCTCCCCTTCTTCCCATTACTCTCAGCCGGCACCACTTCCCGGCACCTTGGGAGCTTCTTGTATTTTCTCCTCATCTCTCACTACCTCCTACCTCCCTGCTGCTTCTTAGCTCTAACCCTGCACACACCCTCCCCATGTCCTGGCACCCCAGAATTATCTACTCCCCCCCCCCCCTTCTCCGCCCCTCCCACGGCTCTCTTCTCCCTTCACCCATGGGATCCTGAATGGCAACATTACACGTTCTCCTAAAAGAGCTCATCTCACTGTCACACAAACCATGCATGAGTCATACACATATTTACTCAATTTAGAATTCTACAGGAGGCATATTTTCCTCTTAAAATGAGGAAAAGGCATGAAAGCTACAGTGATTAATATAGCCAATAAGGATATATTAAATCCAATTTTAAAATGACTGACGGCACCAAAAAGGCACATGTCCAAAAATGATACTAGCGTGTGGGAGATAAGGCAAAAAAAAGGGGGGCAAGAAAACCTGCAAAACTTGTATGATGAATAAAGGTATACAATTATTACTAGAAAGAGCAAGAGTCCAACACTCAGTACCTGCTGCCCCAATCACAACCCCACTATTCACGGAACAGCAGCACCAGGTAAATGGAAGCTCCAGGAGGCACATGTTAACAGAGTCCCACCCCACCTTGCTTAGAGCAGTCAGGAGGCATCAGAGGGTGGAAAGAGAGAACCTTTGTGTCTCCCAGCTGACAGACAGAGGCAGAGTCATCACATTTATCACATAGCTACTAGCCAGGGCTTGATATAGGAGATGGGGCTGTCTCTGGACCCTGCTGGTGGCTCCCTGGTAGGAATCTCCAAATAAAATATATGGAAGAAAGGGGATGTCAACAGTAAAGAATATAAGTTAGAAAGTCAGAATTGTAGAAAATTGGTAAGGGAAGCTATCAGGAATCAATGACCACTTAATGAAAATAAGAAGGAAGTTTTAAAAAAGTATATTAAGTACAAAATTAATCCCTAACAATGGTAGTGGTAAATTACTAGATGGAAATGGCAGAATTATCAAAAATAATACAGAAGAGGTAAAAGTGTTCAATAAATATTTCACTCCTGGAGTTGAAGAAAAACAGATGATTTAATCATATAAGACGTTGACAACGACAGTCTTTCCATCCCAACAATAACTCACGAGGATGTTAAACAGCAGCTATTACAGTTAGACATGTTTAAATAAGCAGGTCCAGATAACTTGTATTAAGAGTTTTGAAAGACCTGGTGGAGGACTGTTGATGTTGATTTTAAATAGGACTTGGAACAATGGGGAAATTCCAGAAGACTGATAAAAAGATAATGCTGTGCCAATATTTAAAAAGTGTAAAAGAGATGACCCAGCTAATTACAAGAGTGTTAGTCTGATACTGGGCAAGATAATAGAGCAGTGAATATGGATTTAATTAATAAAGAGGTAAAGGAGGGTAATATAATTAGTACCAATTAACAAAGGTTCAGAGACAACAGATCCAATCAAACTAACTGGATATCCTTATTGGGTGAGATCAAAAGTTTGGTTGCAGCTAATAGTATTGATGAGCTAAGAGGTGAAAACATTACCTAGACTTCTGTAAGGCATATGACTTGGTTCAGCACAATATTTTGACTAGAAAACTAGAAAGATACAAAATAAACACAGCATACATTAAACAGATTAAAAACTATGATTGTAAATGGAGAACCATGCTTGAGTAGATTTCTTTCTAGGGGGTTCCCACAAGGATTGGTTCTTGGCCCTGCGCTATTTAACATTCTTATCAATGACCTGGAAGAGAATATAAAATCATCATTGATAAAGTTTGCAGTTGCCACAAAGATTGGGGTTCGTGGTAACTAATGAAGTGTCAGAAGATTCAGGCTCCAGCACTGGGAGTCCGGGAAGTTTTCCCAGCCCTGGCTGGAGGGTTATTTCCTGTTCCACAAAGAGTGGAAGTTCCATTCCCAACTCCTGTGCCTTGAAATTAGGCCCTGACACTACACCACACATTCAGCATAGTGGTATGATTATAAAATGATTAGGACATAATTATGTTGCATTTTGTGCAAGATGCGTCATGTTCAGTGTCATTGGAAAAGTTATGATTTGCTGAATATGACTGTCCTATTTGTGTGCATGTATCATGTTCGTAACTGAAGTTATGGATATTGACTCTGTATCTGTATTTCAAATGTGTTTACTCTGGGTAACACTCACAACAAGCCTTTCAGGTACAACAAAGAAGCCAGACAGTGTTCATGGCTCATCAAGAAAGACAATGGACCGTGGAAGAGCTTAGCCCTCTTGTGAATTTTTCAGCTAGCCTATGAGTCATGGCTACTATGACTCAGCAGGGCATGCTAGGGCATGTGAGCAGACCACATGACAACAAACTCCATTTTGGTACCTGTATTTTTCCACAAACTGGACTGGGAAACAAGTTTGGAACAAATGGTTCCCGCAATATGGAAAAGCTACATAAGGTGGAGTGTGACATCATTTCTTGGCCTCATTCCCCACACAAGAGAACTCCTGGAAACACCCGAGGAAGAAAGACTGAACTGGGGGAACTGCTGGTCCCAGGGTAAAGGGATTTTTAGCTTGTGTATGGAAACTTGGTGGACTGCTTGTATCATCAGTCAGGGTGAGAAACTGCTAATTCAAATTCTATCCAGATAGTATGTTAAGCTTAGTTTGAGTTTTTGGTTATTTGTTAAGTAATCTGCTTTGATCTGTTTGCTACCACTTATGGCTGGGAAATTGGCTTTTGTCTTCTATCTGTCTTTGAGTGGCTTAGGTAAAGCACTCAGGTAGCTTAGTTGGATGCGTGGTGCCACCTGCTGTCCTGTTGGGTAATAACAGGGCCTGGAGAGGCTGGCAGTGTGAGAAGGGCCAACCCAGTTTGAGGGTTAGAGGGACAGTGTTTCCCAGAAGCCCCCCAGACTGCACCCCCGGGGTGACAGCCCATCACACCCTAGAGTACACAAGTCTCAGCAGGTTTGTCACATCCTTTCCCCTCCCATTCCACACCCTAGACAGTTCCTGCCTCCCACTACCTCTAGCAGCTCCCACCCTCCTATACATTTACTTCTCCTCTCCCTCCAAGCAGAACCCACCACCAGCTCCCTGCTAATCCCTTACCTGTGCCAGCTCCATTGCAGCCGTTTCCTTCCAGCTGGGAGGAGGGGATGATTTAGGGTGAAAGGTGGACATTATTCTGTAGCCTGCCAGGGCAAGAAGGGCAATGTGAGAGAATTCCGACAGGGTTTCTGTCCTTTCCACATGTCAATTCCCCCCAGCATTTTTCCCTGGTAATGGACATTCTAGGTTCTGCCACACTGTGTAGCACAAAATGACTTATTCCAGTACAGGCCTAGCCCCCTCCCACCAGGGTGTAACCCTCCTAGACATAGTGAAACCCTCCCAGTAGCAGAGTCTCTCTGTTACACTTATACAGTTTGTAGATGATACCAAGCTGGGAGGGGCTGCAAGTGCTTTGGAGGCTAGAATTACAATTCAAAATGATCTGGACAAACTGGAGAATATAGGATGAAATTCAATGAGGACAAATCCAAAGTACTCCACTTAGGAAGGAATAATCAGTTGCACACATACGAGACAGGAAATGACTGCCTAGGAAGGAGCACAGCAGAAATGGATCTGGGAGTCACAGTGGATCACAAGCTAAATATGAGTCAACAGTGTTACACTGTTGCAAAAAACCCAAGTATAATGCTGAGATGTATTAGCAGGAGTATTGTAAGCAAGACATGAGAAGTGATTCTTCCACTCTACTCTGCACTGATTAGGCCTCAACTGGAGTAATGTGTCCAGTTCTGGGTGCCACATTTCAGGAAAGATGTGGAAAAATTGGAGAAAGTGCAGAGAAGAGCAATAAAAATGATTAAAGGTGTAGAAAACATCACCTATGAGGGAAGACTGAAAAAATTGTGTTTGTTTAGTCAGGAGAAGATATGATCAGCTTTCAAGTACATAAAAGTTCATTTCAAGGAGGAAGGAGAAACATTGTTCTTAACCTCTGAGGACAGGACAAGAAGCAATGGGCTTAAATTGCAGCAAGGAAGGTTTAGGTTGGACATTAGGAAAAACTCCCTGTCAGGGTGGTTAAGCACTGGAATAAATTGCCTAGGGAGGTTGTGGAATCTCCATCATTGGGGATTTTTAAGAGCAGGCTGGACAAATACCTCTCAGGGATGGTCTAGATCAGGGGTGGCCAACATGTGGCTCTTTAGAATTTAATACGCGGCTCCTTGTACAGGCACCAACTCCGGGGCTGGTGCTACAGGCACCAACTTTCCAATGTGCTGGGTGTGCTCACTACTCAGCTACAGGCCCTGACCCCACTCCACCCCTTCCCACCCCCTTCCCTGAGCCTGCAGTGCCCACGCTCCATCCCCCCCGTCCCCCCCACCGAGTGTCTTGCATAGCATGAACAGCTGATCGGGAGTGCGAGGAGGGAGGGGGGGGTGCTGATTAGTGTGGCTTCCCATGGGTGGGAGGCACTGGGAGCAGGGGGTGGGAGCTGATGATTCTTTAGCAATGTATATTGGTAAATTCTGGCTCTTTCTCAGGCTCAGGTTGGCCACTCCTGGTCTAGATACTACTTCATCCTGCCTTGAGTGCAGGGGACTGGACTAGCTACCTCTCAAGGTCCCTTCCAGTTCTGTGATTCTATGAACCAAAGGCCAGAGATGAGCAGAATCAAAGAAGTCACTCTGGGGATTCTCCCTGTCATTGTCCCCAAGGCAGCTCTCTCAGGTTAACTAAGTTATTTGATGCTCCAGCCTTTACACAGTCTCTCCTGGGAGTGCCCCTTTCATGGGCTGGGCCTAGTTTTAGCTTTTGGGAAGCGTGACCCTTGGGGCTCTGAGATTGGGCCTTCTTGCCTCAGCACACCTTGTTTCTTTCTGTGGCTCCCCAGTGAGTCCAAATGAGTAGATACTCCTCATACAGACTGTGAACATAAGAATGTGTTTTGTGTTTAGACTTTATTGAATGCTTGTAAGTTGCTGCCTGAGTTAACATCTGACTAGTTGCATTGTGAGCCTCTGTGGCTCTGTAAATCACCAAACAGGAGAGAGACTTTACCTATGTGAACTGCTGATTGGCAACAGAATGCCAGGCAGGAAAGGTCCATCAACACCAGAGAGACTATTATGGGATGTTAACAAAGACATGAAACTGTTGTTGTGCTCTTCACTTCCCAATAGCTGAGTTTCCTGCTCAGAGCACATGGTAGGAAGGGGATGAAAAACCCCATAGAGAAGGAACTGATTGTCTGTATGCTGCCTGGACTCTGGGAGGCGGGGGGGGGTCAAAGTTTCTAGGCATAAGCAAGAGATCCCCAGCTGCTTAGCCTGGGTTAGTCCTAAAGAATATGTAGAGCTTGCTTATTACAGAAGCTTCTATTACCTTTGAAATTTAAGACTGCAGCTCATCTGCATCTATAGGATTACCTGCTTTAACTTTGTTAACAACTCTCGTTTCCTTTTAAATAAGTCTTAATACAGGTTATGACAGGACTGGCTACAAGTGTCTTTTTTGGAAGATCTAAGATTTAATTGACCTAAGGAAGTGACGGGTCCTTTGGGACTGGCAGTAACTTGAACATTGCTGTGATTCGTGCTGTAAGGCATTGGTTCTCAACCAGGGCCCCCCTGGGGGGCCGTGAGCAGCTTTCAGGGGGCTGCCAAGCAAAGCCGGCATTAGACTCACTGAGTCCCAGGGCAGAAAGCTGAAGTCCCAGCGCATGGGGCTGAAGTCCAGGGCCCTGAGCCCCATCACCAGGGCTGAAGCCAAAGCCTGAGCAATGTAGCTTTGCGGGGGCCCCTGTGGCATGGGGCCGCAGGCAGTTGCCCTGCTTGCTACCCCTAACGCCAGCCCTGGATTTTATATGCAGAAAACCAGTTATTGTGGCCCACATGGGCAGTGGAGTTTTTATAGCGTGTGTGGGGGTGGGGGGTGGGGAGGCTCAGAAAGAAAAAGGTTGGGAACCCCTGGAGTAAGGGACCACCTGTCACAAAGGTGAGCTCACCTGCGTGGTGAGATATATGGGATCACCCAAGAGGACTGTCTGTGATTCCATGTTAATGCTGTTACAATGCCTGAAGCGTTTACACTGGATACTTGGTTGGCGAAATCTCCATACAGACCTCACACCCAATTTGGGGTTTGTGCCCTGCCTCTCACCACTCTGCCTGAGGCTGGTGCTAGTGCTCTCGAGTCACTGAAGACAGTGTTACAGAGAGAGGAGCTGTGACTTCCCCAAGGTCACTAAACAGGTCCATGACAGAGCCAGGAACAGATCCTGTTAACTCCCGAGCCCCGTCACTCGCAGCTTGGAAAGGTCCCCAGTGCACACTGTAGGAAGAGCTGTGCAGAGATTGCAAATGAGCTCCTCTGCCAAGACAGCCTGCACATCCATGGACAAACCACCTCGCTGGGGGTGTGTCCCCTGGGTCAGGAGAAGTCAGTGTCCAGTCCTGTCTGGCTGTGCTCCTGGCTCATACCTCCAGCACTCACTGCTGCCCCTCCGTTACCAGCTGCACCGTTCAGTCAGCCTCAGGCCTCAGGGAGGTCACAGCCCCTCTCCCCACCCCAAACCTTCAAACTGGGACATGGTGCACCAGTGCCAGAGTGCACTAGTGTAAATTCTGTCTACACTAAGGGTTTGCACCAGTGCCTAAAACAGCAGTGTGGCAGAGACCTTCAGAAACAGCAGTACGGTGGCACTAGAACCTATTTCTAGCTCGGTCACAGACAGCCTGGGTGACCTTGGACACGTCAATGTTTCTCTTCCCAACTTTAGTCTCTTTATCCAACTGCCCACTCACTGTGGTCTCCTCTCTCTCCAGAGCTGCTCACCACTAAAATCTGTGTGGGTGTCCCCAGAGCTAAGGCAGTTCAGCTCTGGAACAGTCTTACAAGGGGGCTGGGGAGTCTCTTTCCCTGGAAGTTTTTAGGAACAAATAGGACAAAGCTCTGTCAGAGATAATCTACATATACTTGGTCCTGCCTCAGCAGAGAAAGCTGGACTTGATGACATCTTGAGGTCCTATCTAGCCCTACATTTCTAGGATGCTATGCAATATATACATATAAAAACACAACATACAGAGTAAAACTCACCACAACATAATGTCAGGCAAATTCAGGGGGAAAAAAAACACAACCTACACTCCACAGCATAAAATGACAATACAAAGGAAAAGAAAGCAACACGATGCGAACTATGACATCCTAGGACAAAAGTACACAATGGAAAACAAGCTGAGGCAAAACAATTCACCATAAAACTGCTACACAACATGGTGCGATCACAGTTCCAAATGGCACCATGCAAAACAGCTCAGCGTAGAACATGACACAGCACAAAAGAGAATTATTTCAATGTAGGCCTGGAAGGGATCTTGAGAAGTCATCTACTCCAGCCCGCTGTGCTGAGGCAGGACCAAGTATCCCTAGACATTCGCAGACTGGTGTATCTCTAACCTGGTCTTAAAAACCTCCAATGAAGGAAATTCCACAGCCTCCCTTGGAAGCCAATGCAAGGCAAACACAGACCAAAACAATGCTGTACACACACACGCTGGGCTTGCGGTTAAGGGGGGAGGCAAGAATTGAAACAATCTGGGTTCAGTTCCCAGTTTTGCCACTAATTCTCCACGCAAACTTGTTACACACCGGTGGCTGGCCCGTACCACTGACTTGGGCCCACACGGCTCAGGCTGTGGGGCTGTTTAATTGTCATGTAGAAGTTCCGGCTTGGGCTGCAGCCCAAGGTCTGGCACACTCCCACCTCGCAGGGTCCTAAGGTGAAAAGAGACAAATTCATATTACAATTAAGGCACAAATATTCAACAGCGAGGTTGATTCACCACAGGAAGAAGCTACCAAGGAAAGTGGTGGATTCTCCATCTCGTGACGTCATTTCATGAAGACTAGATGCCTTTCTGGAATGTGTTTACCCCAAAAGTAGCTAGTGTGTCATACAGGAGGCCTGTGATATGCAGGGGTCAGATTAGATGCTCTAATGGTCTCTTCTGGCAATAAAGTCGACTAATTTCTTTAAAACTGAATGTAGCATTGGGAGCAGCAGCGTCTGATGTTTTCCTGTCTAGACGGCTTGCTTCCTAGAACGAATGCTCCTTGAGTGGGGTGATCCACAGGGAGTAGCTTAAACCTTCAAAGTGCCTGGCCAGGGGCAGGACATTAGCCCAGCAAGGGAGGGGTGTGGCAGTGACATCACAAAGGCCTTTTGCAGAACCTCAGACTATTGGCCAAAGGTGGTGGGGAGGTGGTGACCTCACAGAGAGATGCTGACATCAGCCAGGCAGGACAGGGGCGAGGGGCCAGGGAAACCTCAGAGACCCTGTGGCTTTGCTTCAGCAAGTCTCCTTCTCCAGGTCTCTCTTTGAGGACTGGGGGAGTATTGGGGTTCACGTTCCTGAGCGCCAGGAGGAACCTCTTTCGAGTTTTCTCCTTCCCTTTTAGTGATTTTACTTGATAACAGCCGACCCTGTTTAGAAGGTAAGAGCCTCCTCGAGGTTTGAAACTGTTCAGTCTGATCCATCTGGTGATAGATGAATTCATGGAAAACATGATCTTAAGGAGGCAGAATTTTATTCCAAACCTGGGATCTTGTCCCTTAGAATTACTGAGGACATTAGGGTTTGTCCTTTTTGTTTCATCTTTTCCTCCATCCATCCCTCCTTTCTCTTCCTCTCTTGCTTCTTTTGTCCTTTCTCCTGTTCCCCTCCTAACACCAGGAGAGGGTGTGTGTGTGTGTGTGTGTGTGTGTGTGTGTGTGTGTGTTGCGGGGGAGTGCTCGTCAGCTCTCACTGTGGGAGGTCCACCCCAAACTGTGGAGCTGCAGTAGTGCTGGGGCAGTGATCCCCGCCAGTGACCTGGGCCATCCTTTGAGCTCTCTGGTGAGACCCCTCAGCCTCCCATCCTCAGTCTCTACCCTGATTGTCTGAGCAGGGGGTTAATGAGAGGGAGGAGACTCAAGGCCTTTTTGTTCTCTTTTAAGACCAAGTAAATAAGTCATAACCACTTATATGTTTGATGGATTTTGCTGCTTCTCTGCATTAATTGTCTCTGAGCAGTTCATGATTCTCTCTAACATTGCAGTTCTCCTAAAACACTGGCTGAATAATTACTGTGCATACTTGTTGGCCTGGAGCTCATCTGAGAGCACTTTCTTGAGGTCATTCAATGTATGAAATTCAAGATCTGATGGTTAATATGAAAATCAGCGTTAGGGGAAATGGTGCCCTGGGCAAAACTTGTACTTTGCCAAAGTTCTTGGTTCAGGCTTGTAGCAGTGATGGAATAAACTGCAAGTCCAAATCAAGTCTCTGGAGTACATCCACAACTGGGATGGGCCATTCAGTCTTTGTACAGTGCAGGGGGTTAATGACAGGGAGGAGACTCAAGGCCTTTTTGTTCTCTTTTAAGACCAAGTAAATAAGTCATAACCACTTATATGTTTGATGGATTTTGCTGCTTCTCTGCATTAATGAGGCAAGTATGAAGCCTCATTCAAAGACCAGGGGTCACTATATTACTGCACAGTCAATCAATGCAGTCAATGAATGCAGTTGTAGATAAATCTCTGCATTATGCATTTTTGTATAACTTGTATATGACTTTGTATTGAACCTTGGTAATATGTTATAGCGGGCCTCTAAGGTAGTGTAATTAAGGTAAAAGAAAAGTGTCTTTTTGCTAGAAGTAGAATAAGATCTCCCCCCCACTTGGGAATCAACTGCCCTGTTGAATGAATGAGGTGTGACTGAGCAAGGCGTGGAGGGCAGTACCTCCAGACAGCTGCAATCCTTGTAGAGGGGCTGGCAGCCCAACCAAGGACAATCAAGCTTGGCAAGTGGGCTGACTAGAGAAGAGCAGACATACTGTCATGGGGTCTCACCCCCACTTTGAGCTTGTGGGTTCAAAGATGGGGACCTGACTTGGTTTTCCTCTAAACTAAAATCCTAGTTTAGATCTAGTAAGCTGCCACCACTCAATCAGGAAATGTGGATTGAGACACAGTCCTTCCCCAAAATCCTAGGGGATTCCAAGAGCCCCAAATCCATGGAGTTCTTACACCCAGGAGAAACAAACCATTCCCCCTGCTTCCTCCCCCCTCCCTTTTCCTAGGAGAGATACCGGGATCTAACTACAGAGGGATACCTCCCCCTTCTCTTTCCCTGAGAATCCACCCAAGGAAAGACCAAACAAGTCCTTAATAGAAAAGAATTTATTAAGAGAACAAAAAGAAAATACAGAATCTCTATGAGCCCAAGCTGGACACTCATAGGGTCTAAGCTTATCAATCTGTGGAGAGAATTTCCCCTCCCCCTTTCTCAGTAAAAGCAATATCAGCAAACAGGAATAAAGCATTTCCTTTAGCAAACACACAATTGCAAATATAGAAATCAAATCATAAGACTAATTCGCCTTTCTAATTAATACTCACTATTAATTAGTAGGAACTACTGCAGGAGAACTTGGAGACATGACTGGTCTCTTTTAGATTCAAAAAGAGAACTAACAAAGAACACAGACAAAGGCTTCCCTCCACAGAGATTTGAAATTATCTCGTCTCTGATTGGTCCTTTGGTCAGGTGGTTACCAGGTACTGCATGTTAACCCTTTACAGGTAAAAAAGACTTTAACCCTTAACTATCTGTTTATGACACATACTGATGGCCTCAGGGATAAGAAGCAAACACCTTCCTGTGGGAACAACCCCCAGCCCAGAGAAAAGCAGCTAGAAGGACCAACAGACACAGTCACAGATTTTGAATCTGGGAGATTTGCCCCTCTCCATCCACCGACTCGCTGCTTGCCTCCTCACCCCCCCCACCCCAAGTATAAAGCCTCATTCAAAGACCCAAGGAGTCACTATATTACTGCACAGAGCCCTCCCCCCCCCCCAACGAACTCTGCCCCTCACCTGCCTCAGGCTCTGCAAGGGAGTTTGGGTCGGGCGAGGAGGTCTGGGGTGCAGGCCCTGGGTTGGGGCAGGGGTTTGGGGTGTGGGATGGTTGAGAGGTTGGGCTCTGGAATGGAGTTTGGGTGCTGGGTGCAGGCTCCAGGCTGGGGCACAGGGTGGGGGTGCAGGATGGGTGGAGGCAGGGGCGACTTTAGGCACCAGCAAAGCAAGCAGGTGCTTGGAGCAGCCCATTTGCAGGGGCGGCAGCCAGCAGGGATCCAGCCTGGGAGCTGAGAACCAACAGGGGGCCCTGGGAGCTGTAGTTCCTTGGTTAGCTCCCTGCCTATAGAGCCAGCTCTGGAGCAGGAAAAAAACGACATTTCTCAGCATTCCCTTGGCCGCTATCAACAGGAAAGGGAGGGGGAGGGAGTATGGTAGCTGAAACCTCAAGCCGCAGCTTGCTGTGAATGGAGAGCTCACTGCTAGAGCAGGGTGGCACTGTGAATGGGGAACGAGTGTGCCCAAGTTGTAGAAGGCTTTGCCCTAGATATCCCCTTCAGAAGACATCCCCAGACTGGATTAGAGATACTGGTGTGACCTCACTCACATCCAAAATTCCTGCTGAATGACCCACTCTGGGAGCAAGTTACCAGTGTCCCAGGGCTGGGGTGGAAGGAGGGTGCAAGTGGGCGGGGGGAGCCCAGAGCTGGGGCAGCACGGGGTGCATGTGTGGGGAAGATCCCAAGGCTGGGGTGGCAGAGGGTGCTGGTGTGTGTGGGGGAGAGCCCAGGGCTGGGATGGCATGGGGTGCGGGTGTGTGGGGGAGAGCCCAGGGCTGGCAGCAGGGGGGTACAGGTTGGGGGGGGAGGCCCAGAACTGGGGCAGCAGGGGGTGTGGGTGGAGGGGGCAGAGCCCAGGGCTGGGGCAGCAGGGAGATTCAGGGAGGAGCCCAGGGCTGGGGTGGGGGCAGTCAATTTTTTTTTTGCTTGGGACAGCAAAAAACCTATAGTTGGCCCTATCTCCACCCACCGTGAGGTAGGTAGGAGTGGATCATTATTATCCCTACTTGAAAGAGGAAGAAGATAAGGCTGAGGAAGGATAATTAACTTGTCTTAGGTCGCATAATCAGTGGCAGAGTTGGGAATAAGACCCAAGAGCCCTGATTTTCAAACTAAGCATCGGATCTTAAATTTCCTACATTGAATGATCTGAGTAAAGTGCTCTCAGATGAGCTCCAGACCAGCAACAGTGCACAGTAAGTATTCAGCCAGTATTTTAGGAGAACTGCAATGTTAGAGAGAATTATGAACTGCTCAGAGACAATTAGTGCAGAGAAGCAGCAAAATTCATCAAACATACAACTGCTTATGACTTATTTACTTGCTCTTAAAAAAGAACAACAAGACCTGAGTCTCTTCTCTGGCAATAACCCCCTGCTCAGCCAATCAGGGTAGAAACTGAGGATGGGAGGCTGAGAGTTCTCACCAGAGAGCCCAAAGGATGGCCCAGGTCACTGGTGGGGATCACTGCCCCGCAACACACAGACACACACACACACACACACACACACCCCTCTCCTGGTTTTGGGAGGGGAATAGAAGAAAGGATAAAAGAAGCAAGAGACGAAGAGAAAGGAGGGAGGGAGGGATGGATGAAAAGGTGAAACAAAGGACAAACCCCAATGTCCCCAGTGAATCTAAGGGACAAAATCCCAGGTACACAATAAAATTCTGCCTCCTTAAGCTTGTTTTTTCCATGCCTAGAATTCAACTCTCACCAGATGACTGAGGCCTTGTCTACACTACAAGACTATTTCGAATCAACTTAGTTCGAATTTGTGGATTCGACCTTATGAAGTCGAATTTGTGTATCCATACTAAATACACAAATTCGAACTTCTGAGTCCACATTCACGGGGCCAGCGTCGACTTTGGAAGCGGTGCACTGTGGGAAGCTATCCCACAGTTCCCGCAGTCCCCGCTGCCCATTGGAATGCTGGGTAGAGCTCGCAATGCCTGCTGGGTGAAAAAATGTGTCGAGGGTGGTTTTGGGTAACTGTCATCATTCAACTGTCACTCACAACAGCCCTCCCTCACTGAAAGCGCCGGCGGGAAATCTGATCGCGCCCTTCTCTGGTCAGTTACAGCGCGGACGCCACAGCACTATGAGCATGGAGCCCGCTGCGATCATCGCTGCACTTATGGCCGTTGTCAACTCCTCGTACCTTATCGTCCACCTCTGCAACAGACAGCTGCTGAGAAATCGGGCGAGGAGGCTCCGGCAGCGCGTTGGGGACAGGAAGTCACAGAGTGGCACAGACCTCTCAGAAAGCAGGGTACGCCGCGCCGTGGAGATCATGGTGGCCATGGGTCAAGTTCATGGTGTGGAACGGCGATTCTGGGCCCGGGAAACCAGCACGGAGTGGTGGGACCGCATAGTGCTGCAGGTCTGGGACGAATCACAGTGGCTGCGAAACTTCAGGATGCGTAAGGGCACTTTCCTTGAACTCTGTGACTTGCTGGCCCCTGCCCTGAAGCGCCAGGACACCCGGATGCGAGCAGCCCTGAGTGTGCAGAAGCGAGTGGCCATAGCCCTCTGGAAACTTGCCACGCCAGACAGCTACCGGTCAGTAGCGAACCACTTTGGCGTGGGCAAATCTACCGTGGGGGTTGCTGTGATGCAAGTAGCCCACGCAATCGTTGAGCAACTGCTCTCAAAGGTAGTGAACCTGGGAAACGTTCAGGTCATCATAGACGGCTTCGCCGCGATGGGATTCCCAAACTGCGGTGGGGCTATAGATGGGACTCACATCCCTATCCTGGCACCAGCCCACCAGGCCAGCGAGTACATTAACCGAAAGGGCTACTTTTCCATGGTGCTGCAAGGACTGGTGGACCATAGGGGACGTTTTACCAACATCAACGTCGGGTGGGCGGGCAAGGTTCATGACGCGCGTGTGTTCAGGAGCTCTGGTCTCTTTAGACTCCTCCAGGCAGGTACTTTCTTCCCGGACCACAAAATAACGGTTGGGGATGTGCAGATGCCTACAGTGATCCTCGGGGACCCAGCCTACCCGCTAATGCCCTGGCTCATGAAGCCCTATACAGGCGCCCTGGACAGAGAGAAGGAACTCTTCAACTACCGGCTGAGCAAGTGCAGAATGGTGGTGGAGTGTGCTTTCGGACGTCTCAAGGGGAGATGGCGGAGCTTACTCACTCGCTCGGACATCAGCGAAAAGAATATCCCCGTAGTTATTGCTGCTTGCTGTGTGCTGCACAATCTGTGTGAGAGCAAGGGCGAGGTCTTTTTGTCCGGATGGGAGGTTGAGGCAAATCGCCTGGCTGCAGTTTACGCTCAGCCAGACAGCCGTGCCGAGAGAATATCCCAGCGGGAAGCGCTCTGTATCCGGGAGGCTTTGAAAGCAAGTTTCCTCGGAGATCAGGGTAACCTATGACTCTCCACTTGCTTTCAAGAGAAACTGACCCTGGGCCTGTGTCAGTTTGTGTCGATTTGGATCTGCGGCTACATGCCGCGTTCTCCAAGTTTCCCCCACTTCCAAAGCACGTTTTTAAGCAAATTAATTGTTACACTCATTATTAATAAATCTTTCTTTTACTTTGCATTTCTGTTCTGGTGTTGAGACATGGACGCATACTGTGCTGGGCACGGTGTGCACTGACGTACAGACCGCTTCCTCCATAGAGGACTGACATCCTCCTGCTCCTACATAGGTCTCTGGGGTGGGGGACGGATGACAGTGGTTCTGCATGAAGGGGAGGGTTTGCAGGAAGGGGCGAGTGGTGCCTTCTTTGCATAGGGGTTTGGATGACGGCAGTGGGCTGCGGGTTTCTGCGTGGGAAGGGGTGATGGGTGTGGGAGAAGGGTGACTATCTGTCCGTGGATGAGGGCTCTTGTTGGGGCTCAGGGCAGCGGATAGGCTCGTGGATCCGTTGCAAGTGCATCGTAAGGGCAGCCTGCCTTCACAGTAATGGCGTGGCAGGCGCTAGGACCCTGGACAAGCATACACATTACGAAATGATCAGGGGCAGCATACACAACACAGAATGACCCTGGTGCCTACTGACTGCAGTGTGTGTGTGCTGTTGCCTGATTTGGGGAGGGTTAGTAGGGACAGTGGAATTTATCCACTTAATTTAGTTGTATTTAATAATTAATTTTCTAATTAATTAAGAATGTTAGTAATAAGTGATAAGTATTAATAATATGGGTATGGCTCGCCAATATGTGTGATCAGAAGATAAAAGTTCGTCTTGAATCAGGCTTCACAGAATTTATACAAGGAGATTGGGTTATGTGACAGAAAAACTATACTGAGACAGAATTAGTCAAACAAGACCTTTTATTTAAAATCAATGAAACAAGAAGTAAATGTAAAATGTTAAAAGCAGTTTGATTACAAAGTTACAAAATATCACCGTTCTTTAAGAGATATGATATGATATGATATCTAATGCACTTTGCAGCAAATAGTACTAGAGTGAATTTCACACCTCTGCTAGAGGAAGTATAGTTATAAAGAAACTGGTTATGAGTTAAACCCTTCTTAGCATAGATGCCTTAGAGGTGAAGTAGAAATTAAGAATTATTTCATACTTACAGCTGTGAAAGGATAGAACACTACGACTTATCATTAGTTGACAGCTTTCGTAGGTGTAGGCAGGGTGAGGCGATGAGAATAGAAGGATGGGTGTATCGCCTGCCCTAATGGTGGATTATCACACCTTTTATAGGGAGAAATCCTTCCTATGCCCAAATTTGTCTTTCCCCCATGGAAAGGTGAGGGTACCTGTTTTCATTGGCTGACCTTTTGTGTGCGCACTAATGACAACTATCTACGTATCTTGTGGTAGACTTGTTGTATTTTGTGGGCAGAAATACCCTACTTTTGCACCTAACTAGGTGAAAGGTTAGCAGATATTCAGAAAGTCCCTAGACAATTTGCGTAGGTTTGTTTCCTATTATCACTTTTCTGAGTAAGGGTCTTAAAGGTTGCTTTCAGCATCACAGAGGAAATAGGCCAGGATGTCTGGTTTAGAAGCTTCTAGGTATCTTGCGTTTACAGCTATTGCAAATTCTATTAATCTATGCAGCCTACACACTTTTATCAAAAAGACATTTTATACAGACCAACAGATTAATCCTCAGGGCTACACGCCCCCCTTTGACGGGGTGGTTTACATAAAGAAACCCCGTCACCTAGGACTTAACATCTGTGGGCCCCTTTTTAGTTTCATACCTGGGCAAATTTTGGTATGTATCAGGAATGGGCACCATGTATACATATTCATCTTTATCCCCAGATGGTGCTCGTCTGTGCATTTGTTTAGGTGATTGTCTGGGTGTCTGTCTAGGTCTCTGCCTAGTTCTTGGCTTGGGTTTGTTGTGTTTATACAGCATATAACCTAACATAAGGAAATTAATCACAATCCCAATTCCTTGGATAATTATCCATACTTCTAATCCGAAATTTTCTCTGGAAGTTGTTGCAGACTCATTCCCTTCATTCATTAATTGGGTAATAACTTGTTGGGCTTCATCCATATTGTTAGTAATTTGAATGAGGTGAGTCTCTTTATGAGTTATTAAGGATTTCAGTTGCAACCCTAATGGTGGAATATAAACCAGAAAAGTAGGTGTGCTTTGAATAGTTAAATTCTGGTAATCAGGGTTAGACTGAATAATGGTAATGTTCTCAAAAATAGGAATAGGGGAAATAACTTGATTTCCTATTACCGTGGGTTGCTCTGGGGTAAAACAGAAATTTGGCTCTGTGACAGGACACTCCAAGGGACCATACTGGTACCTCTTTTGATTGGTAACCACGCAAAATTGGTTCCCTCCAGCATAGGTCACCCTCTCCATCGGAGTCTTCCATATGGTCAGCCTCACCAGGCATGACGATGATGAATTCTGTGCTTTCTCTCCCTGTAGTCCACACAAAACAGTGTCTGTTTCAAACACATTACACCTACAGATATACTGGGGTCCCTTTTCAGAACAACAGGCCATCTGTGGTACCTTCCAAGTCTGAGTTGGAGTGTGATAGACTACCAGGGGAGGTGCATTAACGCGTTCCCTGTAGATGTCATCTTCGAGGTGACCTATAGAATGGATAGCAGCCAATTGCCTGTACACATCTCTGTCTGGGTCAAACACTGGTAACGAGACCGTGAATGAGACATACAAAGACCGTGCCATCATACAATCTTTTGTAAGAGAACAACTGTCTCGGTTGGGGTGAGGTGTCACAGATCCTATCTCTCTCATAGCACCCACTGACAAATGCTGGCATGCATCCAAACAAGTGGATCTTTCCTTTTCCAACTTTTGAAAACATTTAGGACAATACCAACTCATTAGTTGTTCATCCTTAATTAAGTCAGGGACTTCTCCTAATTTTAAGGATCGCAATGCATCAGTAATTGTGCTTACAACATATTCCCCATATGCAGAACATATAATTTCTTTCCCCAAATGCTGATCTCTTTTCTGATCATTGTTTAAAGCAATTAACTGGTTAATTTTCTGTTGAGTTTCATTAAACAATTGGGTTATATCATGCATATTATAAACAGTAAATCGTTCTTCCTGTGCCAATCCCTTTATTCCCTGTAACATTGGATTGACTACTCGGTTAGCTTCCTCTTTTAACACATAATCTATATGCTTGCGGATTTTTCCAATATCCACTTGGTTCCAAATTGACATTCCTGCACCAAATAGTCCTGTTAGGGATCCTAAACCTCCAAGGAGATTTAAGCTACGTTTTCTCCTAAGAGTTGGTGACTTAGGGACTTTATCATCCTTCAACAGAACAATATCCCGCACTCGTTGCTGATAGGCTACAATCCTATCCACAAGTCGTACTGAGAAAAAGGAAGCTACTTTGGTATGCTGACAATAGCTAAATTCTCCCAAGTACCAATTAGACAAATTTAGCACTACAGGAATATGCATAAATTGAACTTGATTAATTATTTTTCCCATCATGGGTGTTGTGGTAAGACCACTGACAGATCCTGGGTTTAATACTGGACAATTTACATCATTTGTTCTTGACTGATCAACATCATAGTCAATAACTGGGTCCTGAACTCTAAGTTCAAATGTCATATTCTGGACATATTTTTTGTTTCCTGTTTTGGTTTGAAAGGTAGCTATGATGAGCACCTCATATCGCCCTTGATCCTCATATTCAAGCTTATACAAGGTTAAACTTCCCCCTGTTATCAAATTATTACAGCTAGCTTTATTTTTCCAAGTTCCATAAGCTATACCATGTTTTAGGGAAGTTGAATTTATAAACGTCTTGCACCCCCCCCCCTTTGAATTTTCATCCAAGGGCCACATCCTTTTCCAACTACTAGAGGGTAGTGCAGTTACTTTTTCCAATTGATATTCAAAAGTAACATCCTCCCCCCGAATTCCCTTAACCTGTTGAATCGGGTTGTTGACCAGTTCTGGATTAAGTATAATAGTCCGTTCCTTCTTTGTTGGTATGTTCTGTTGCTTGGGCTCAGACAACTGAGTGCGATCCGGTCGTCTGGTTTCCTGGGGTTGCAATAGTTCGGTTTCAGACTTAAGATTTTGGCATAGTCCTACCCTTAGAGCAACAATAAGGGTGTAATAAGTCAAAAATGTCAATGTCAATTTCATGGTTGCAAACTGCTGGGCTCCAATTGTTGCGATTTCGTCTGATCACTTAAGTCCTGAGGAAGAAGTTGCTCCTGCGACCTGGACGATCGATACAGCTTTAACTGGTTAGCATGATAAATCTTGTCTCTATTATGCTTTCCTCCTGTTACTCTGATCTTATATACTGCTGAACTGAGTTTATCAATGATTTGGAAAGGTCCAATCCATCGATTACATAACCCATGTTCTGGTGACTTATATGACAATAACATTACTTGATCTCCTACCTCCCAAGTATTCTCTCTCTGGTTTTTGTCAAAGTAAGCCTTTGCCTTACGTCTGGATTTTCCCAATTTAGCAGCTACCTGCAAGTGAATGTGATTTAAATGTTTTTGCAGATTTTGCAGGTAGGTATCCATTTTTATTCCCTCTAATTGAGTGCCACTAGCTTGCCAAATTAAATGTTCTGGTAATCTCATTGTTCGGCCTGTCATCACTTCAAAAGGTGTTTTATCAGTAGATGCAGCCGGTGTCGCCCTCAATGCCATTAAAATTAAAGGCATGAGGGTGTCCCAGTTACGTCCATTGGCATCAACCAGTTTCCTCAACATCACTTTTATAGTCCGATTGGTTCGTTCCACCATCCCAGATGACTGTGGTCTGTATGGGATGTGTAGTCTCTGCGGGACTCCCATCAATTTAAGACAATCCCTAAAGAACTGTCCTGTAAAATGTGATCCCTGGTCTGATTCTACCTTTGCAGGGATCCCCCAGCGAGAGAAGACTTGTTCTACCAAGACCTTGGCAGTGGCTTTTGCAGTATTGGCTTTAAGAGGAAATGCCTCTATCCACTTTGAGAAAGGATCGATAATCACCAATAGATATTGGTTACCTCTTTGGGTCCTTGGCAAAGGACCTACAAAGTCAATCTGCAAAGCCATCCACGGACCTTCATACACCTGGGATCTTAGTGGCGCATTTCTTTTGGATGGAGTAGGATTAGCTTGGGCACATGCCAGACAATTTTCACAATATTGTTGCACATCCATCCTAAGAAGTGGCCACCACCCTACAGATGCAAGACGTTGGACAGTTTTGTCCACTCCCTGATGTCCTCCTGTAGGAGTGTCATGGACCATGTACATCATTTCCCTCCGTAGGTGAGCTGGAACTACCCACACAGGGAAAGGACCTCCTGTATACATGAGAACTCCATCTACGACTTGTAACTGCTGTTCATGTCGTTTGTACAAAGGGTCTATTGTTAGTGATCCCTCTTTGTCTATTTTGGAAAGCTCTAAAATTACTTTTATTATGTCCTTATCCAATTTTTGCATGTCTTTTAGATCTGGTATATTGGGTTGTACCAATTTAGTTGCAGCTATAGGACATTTAGGATTAGGGGTAATAACAGAATACTCCTGATCCTTACTTTCCCAAAATTCTCCTGATCGGGCTCCTTCACGGGCCAATTTATCAGCTTTCTCATTTTCCATAGCATAAGGGTCTAATTTCCAGTGAGCTTTTACTTTTTTTATTTTGATTGGCCGCTCTGAAACAGTAACTATTACTGTTAACCAATCTCATCAGTGATGCATACCTAATAGGTGTGCCATCAGAAGATGTAAAACCATTTGTTTCCCAATATAGTAGGAACTCTGTGAGAGAATTGCATACCCATGCAGAGTCTGAAAACAGACAGATATCTTGGTATGTGGTGGTGATGGAGAACTGTACACAGTACTCCAACACACAAGCCACTGCAGCCAATTCTGCATATTGAGCCGAATGTGGAGTGCATGAATATGCCTTTTCCCAAGGCTCTCCTTTCCCCTCAGGGGGAACTGCATAGATTCCGAACCCAGTATAGGGTTTGCCTTGATGGTAATAACTAGAACCATCAACAAAGAATTTATACCTATTAATGGGATCTGTCTCCTGGATTAAAGGTTGAAAGAGCTTTTGTTTTTCCTCCCCCCTTAGATCCAATTGATCAAAGTTGGGACACTTATGTGGCTCTCCCTGATACAATAGAGCTGTTGGTAACAAGGATGGTGTCCTAATAGGTTTGACTGCAATATCTTTCCCTTGCAGTAATAATGCCCAGTGAGCAAGGCGAGCATTTGAAACTTGCCCATCTTTTACCCTGTTGGACAGTAAAAACTGAAGAGGAGTGTGCGATGAGTGTAATATGATCGGGCTGAGGCCAATTAGAAAAGAAAAGTGTTGTATGGCCCAACTGGTTGCCAATAGATACTTTTCACAATTGTCATATTTGAGTTCAATTGATGACATTAAACGTGAGGCATAGGCCACAGGTCTGATTTTCCCATGCCTTTCTTGTGAGGCCACAGCCGCCAACGCATTAACACTCACCGCTACCTCCAGATGATAGGGTATTTCAGGATTTGGTGTGATCAACACCGGAGCCTTGATAATGGCCTGTTTTAGTTGGGATACTGCCTCCGTGTGTTGCTCAGACCATTCCCATTGTACACCTTTCTTTAGAAGTTGGTACAAAGGACCTGCAATAGAAGCAAAATTAGGGATGAAATCCCTATGGTACCCAGTTAAACCTAGGAAAGCTCTTAAAGCCGTAGGTTCCTGTGGTAAAGGCAATGTTTGGATTGCATCCACCTTCTGTTGCGCTGGGTTCTACCCCATTTTGTCAGGGTGAGGCCCAAGAAAGAGACACAATTAGCCATTAGCTGAGCCTTGGCTGGATTGCACTTTAATCCTGCTTCTTTTAAAATTTGCAGGAGCTCGTCAAGTCTTTCTAAATGCTCCTCTTTCGTCTGTGTTGCTAAACACAGATCATCTACATATTGAAATAGAACATTTGGTTTAAAAAATGATGACAGTATCCGTCTCATTTGTGCATGGAATAGAGCTGGAGAGTTTTTATATCCCTGGGGCAAACGTGTCCAAGAATATTGCACTCCCTGAAAACTAAATGCAAAACGGTACTGTGAAATGTGTGCCAATGGTAATGTCCAAAAGCTGTTACTGATATCTAATACAGTAAACCATACAGCCTCTGGATCAAAGGATTTGATTAGATCTGGCATTTTGGCCACTGTGGGGGCACAAGTTGGTGTGACTTGGTTTAGGCGTCTGTAATCTATTGTGAGACGCCACGAACCATCCGGTTTCTTAACAGGCCAAATAGGTGAATTTGCAGTGGAAGTACATTTTCGTAGTACTCCCTGTGTCAGCAAGGACTTAATAGTCTTTTCTATGTATGGATTTGCTTGTTCTGGGTCAGGATACTGTTTTTGGGCTGAAATTTCTCCTCCTTCCACCACAATAGTGACGGCCATGCATCCACAGTCATGTTTGTGTTTAGCAAAGGCATCTGCATGTTTGTACAGTAATGCCTGTAACTCAGGTTGGTCTGCATGTTTAGCCACTATTTTGTCCAAATCATACGCTTCAGGTTCAAAGTCCTCCACTGGAGATACCATGCCACACTCAGGTATGACTACTGGAGAGTCATCCTTTTCCTGTTCTACTGAAAGACACAATAATTGGTTACACAAATCAAGAACACATCCCTGTTTGTATAAGAAATCAGTTCCCAATAAGGAATTCTTTGGGTCTGCTAACTTCATTAATGCAAAAGTATGATTCTTTCTTAGGTGACCTATCTGTACTTCAAGGGGTGTAGAAAGTGTGGTAGTAACCTGATTACTTGCAAAGGTTGCAAGTGTCTTGGTACATCCTGATGATAGAGGAGAGGATCTAGGATCCTCGACATGGAGAATACTGATTGCTGCTCCAGTATCTATAATAAGATTCCTGTCTAGTCCCTCTATCACCGCAGATATTGTGGGTCTTCCACTTGTATCTCTGCCTAACGGGGTTATGACTACACTCGGGGTTGTTTGTAGTCATGCAGCATATGCTGTCAGATAATCAAGGGGTTCCTCCTCTATCTCCTCAGAGGCAGCCAATTCTGGAGGAGTGGCTGTCCACTGGGAAAAAGGGGATGGATCGACGGAGGCCACTGGACGGTTCAAGGTTGCTGAGCCTTGGCCTTCCATCATCATCAGCTCATTCACACGGGCATGAAGTTCTCGGATAGCCCGTCGTTGAGCCTCAAGCGTCTGTTGCACTGTTTTAAACATTTTCACAACTGAGTCCTCAGTTTTGTGCAAAGGCGGTGATTTGGGTCTCTGCAGACGTGAACTGTTCTGTGCAGCATCTGAAAAGAAAGGAACACGATCCCGGGCTCCTGCATAGGATCCAAACGCATAACCCTGTCGAGGGGTCTGGCCACTCGAAGGTCCAGGGTTATTACGTGGGTTAGGGTCATTTTGCCAACGTTGATACTTAGGGAATTTAGGAACTCCTCGTCCTAATCCTGGCTGAGGTTGAGGTCCCTCAATCCTCACCGTAGGATTAGTTTGTGGTTCCTGAAGTACTGCAACCGGGGCTCCACGCCGACCTAATTTAGAGCCTCCCTGTGCATGTGCTTTAGCCAGCAAGGCTAATGTTCTTTTTAAAGAAATATCATCAGTAATATGCATATTAACCATTTCTCTTAACTGAGGAAGAGAATTATTAACAAGCAGACTGATATATGGCAGTTCATCTGTTTCTTCTTTGATATGACTCCGCCAAGCTGCACTTAACCGCAAATGAAACTGATGTGGAGTTTCATTAGGTTTCTGCTTTAAGTTAGACAGAATTGCTACTCCAGCTTGCCCTGGGTGCTGGTTATGTTCCAATAGGGCTACTGTTTCTTGAAAAGTTTTCTCTCCTACCCTAAACTTAAGTGGCAAAGTACTCCACAATGCTCGATTCACTGTGAGTTGTAAGATTTTAACCCAATCTTCTCTTGGTAAGCCAAACACTTTTGCTGTCTCCTGCACACGTTGTGCATGCATAGCAACTGAAGAATCCTCCATCATTCCTACTTGCTTAGCTACCAGGTCTAATGTTTTAATATCTGTAACAACTGCTACAGGACAATCAGAATTGGAACCTGCAGTTCCTTCTTCTGGATCTGAATCTGAGCTTTCATCTGAGCTTTCATCTGAGCTTAAATCTACAATTTCTATTCCTTGCCTCCTTCTACCTGGATTCACATTTTCCTCATCTGAACCATCAAAACTTTCCACTGGAGATAATCCTGGGTATCTAGGATAATTTTCCATGAAATGTCTATGGGTTACATTCAAAGTGTCTCCACACTGACGCAGGACATCCCTTAGTCCACTAAAGTCTGGTGTGGTAGGGCGTTCTATCGATACACTAGGTGATACCAACATATACCACGGGGGTGTAGAGGACCCACGAAATTCCTGGGGTCTAGGCAATGTTGATTGCCCGAATGCCAATAAATGTCCACCCAAAGGAACTGGATTTTCTACTCTATATGGTGCTAATGTAACATTGGGTGGAGGAGCAGGAATTCTATTCCCTGCTTGTTGTTGTAGCTCTCTTTGTAACTTAGAGATCACTACATCACATGCATTAGCTACCTGTGTTACCTGTGATACGGCCTCTTCTAACCCTTGAACAATGACCGATGCTAAAGGTACTGCTTCTTCACTCACAGAAGCTGTCTCTACAGAAGTAGAGATCTTTTCCTCTTTCTCTGCTTCTCTGTTTGTGTCACTAACTGCTTCACTGACTGTGACACTTGTCTCCGCCTCCTGAACTGTCACTTCAGAACTTCCGTCTCTTATCGGCAGACTGTCAGTTTTCTCTGCACTGCCAATTTCCTCTGACTCCACAGATTCAACTTGCAAATTCGCTTCTGAAGGTACTGTGTCTGCTTGAGCTAATTCTCTTGTTTTACTTCTAGTCACTGGTCCAATATGATTTTCTACCTCTGTCGGGTCCACCATACCAATAGGAATGGGAATCAATTCTTCAACTTCCTCTGCTCTATTTTCTCCCTTTTCTAGTTCTTTAATCTTTTCCAACAGCCGACCACGGTCTACTCTATAGGCTATCAGCATCTGCTGAACTTCCCTGAGTAACTCCATCTTTTTATCCAATTTCTTTCCCAATGAACTACAAGCTACAAGCAAGCATTCAACAGCTATTCCCTTCACCACCTTAGCTTTTTTCTTTTTCTGCTCTGTTTCATCCTCAAATACATTACTCACAAAACCCCATGGGTTTCTCTGCTCAGAAATCATTCCACTATTTCTCAGCTGCTCCAAACCTCCACCATGTTCCTGAATATATTTCCTAGCAAAGTTTTCCAAGGCTAAACTGCTAGAAATTCCAACACACTCCACTCCTGTTCTATCTTCACTTTTAACACTCTTACTACGAAAATAGAGAATTCATCTCTTTCTTTTCCTAGTATATTCACTAGAATCTAGTATAGTCTAGTATATTCACTAGAATCAATCCTCTGTTGATTTACTTCTGATACACAAAAAGGCGTCCCTTTTACAGAAAACAACAGGATAATACCCCTTAACCGGTTTAAACACTATATCATAAAAGTCCCAAGTAAATAGAGGGAGTGGGGACACTCTCTTCTCTCTTCTCTCGATGGCTTATAGCAGATCGAGAGGTCTTTCCCCTCTGTCGGGACCTGCCAAATATCGGGGAATACTGAGGCAGACGGATCAGAGGTGCAGTCCGGAAGAGTTAATGGGACTGAGATAAGGTATCTTTGAACTATTCAAGTTCTGACTGATTGCGGCCTTTCTGGCGGCTATGAATACCTTGCTTTATTAACTCCCCGCCACCACTAGTGTGGGTCACTGAATTCCGTGCTACTGCAAATATTTTATTCGGTACCATTCATTAACTTCTTCAACATATAAAAACCCCTTTCTGTGCACATATATCACTTTTAAACTTTCTTACTTTAATATTCAGTTATCAATACAGGTAAAATCCTTTAGGCAAAAGTGAAAGTAAGATGCTTAACCACAATACAAAACGGAAATACTGGGCGTGCTGCCAGCAGCAATAACCACAGTTGATTCTGACTCTGGTTTAAAAGAAAGATTTCAGAGTTTTACTGAAATTAACTATTTACTTGCGTTTCAAAGAAAAAGTCTCTTAAAGGGTCCAGAAACGTCTGGAATACCTGAAATTCCTGTCACACACTCCTTAAATCTCCTCCTGGCGGCTCGCCAGTCTGTTGCCTGATTTGGGGAGGGTTAGTAGGGACAGTGGAATTTATCCACTTAATTTAGTTGTATTTAATAATTAATTTTCTAATTAATTAAGAATGTTAGTAATAAGTGATAAGTATTAATAATATGGGTATGGCTCGCCAATATGTGTGATCAGAAGATAAAAGTTCGTCTTGAATCAGGCTTCACAGAATTTATACAAGGAGATTGGGTTATGTGACAGAAAAACTATACTGAGACAGAATTAGTCAAACAAGACCTTTTATTTAAAATCAATGAAACAAGAAGTAAATGTAAAATGTTAAAAGCAGTTTGATTACAAAGTTACAAAATATCACAGTTCTTTAAGAGATATGATATGATATGATATCTAATGCACTTTGCAGCAAATAGTACTAGAGTGAATTTCACACCTCTGCTAGAGGAAGTATAGTTATAAAGAAACTGGTTATGAGTTAAACCCTTCTTAGCATAGATGCCTTAGAGGTGAAGTAGAAATTAAGAATTATTTCATACTTACAGCTGTGAAAGGATAGAACACTACGACTTATCATTAGTTGACAGCTTTCGTAGGTGTAGGCAGGGTGAGGCGATGAGAATAGAAGGATGGGTGTATCGCCTGCCCTAATGGTGGATTATCACACCTTTTATAGGGAGAAATCCTTCCTATGCCCAAATTTGTCTTTCCCCCATGGAAAGGTGAGGGTACCTGTTTTCATTGGCTGACCTTTTGTGTGCGTACTAATGACAACTATCTACGTATCTTGTGGTAGACTTGTTGTATTTTGTGGGCAGAAATACCCTACTTTTGCACCTAACTAGGTGAAAGGTTAGCAGATATTCAGAAAGTCCCTAGACAATTTGCGTAGGTTTGTTTCCTATTATCACTTTTCTGAGTAAGGGTCTTAAAGGTTGCTTTCAGCATCACAGAGGAAATAGGCCAGGATGTCTGGTTTAGAAGCTTCTAGGTATCTTGCGTTTACAGCTATTGCAAATTCTATTAATCTATGCAGCCTACACACTTTTATCAAAAAGACATTTTATACAGACCAACAGATTAATCCTCAGGGCTACAGTGCCCCGCAGTTGATCCTTTCCCCAAGTCTGTACCCTGGTACTGTAGGCTATACCGTGCAAGTATGAAACCCCTGTCCACCCCATACACCGAAAAATCCTCTGACAGGAAAGACATGACGGAAACAGTGATTAACAGCAAACATCTTTTATTAATCTAATAAACAGTGGGGGGATGAACCTTGGATTTGGGACTGGCTGAGCCTATAAGGGAAGCACTTCTACAAATTTCTAACGTGAGAAGTGCGGGGTACACGGCCGCTCTGCTCTGGTTCAGTGACAGTTCTCACGGCCTCTACCACCCCTCCGTCTTGTACTTTTGGGTGAGGGGGGGCCAGGACTTCTTGGCTGGTGAGGGCGATTGCAGAGACACTGCAGGGGGGCCCTGTCCTCCAGCCTGCGGTCCTGCAGGACATCAACAAGGCGACGAAGCGTGTCCGTTTGTTCCTTCATGAGACCAAGCAGCGTTTGGGTGGTCTGCTGGTCTTCCTGCCGCCACCTATCTTCACGTTCCATGAGTGTGCGATGCTGCTCACATAGGGTCTCCCTCCAATGTGTTTCTGCTCTGCAGCCTCTGCTCGGGAGCAGACCATCAGTTCAGCGAACATGTCGTCCCTAGTCTTCTTCTTTCGCCGTCTAATCATTGCCAGTCTCTGCGAGGGGGATGCCGGGGCAGTCCGGGAAGGACCCGAAGCTGTGTGATGGGGAAAGTTAGTGATTTCCTTGTACAGATACATTTTGGCGAACAGTGAACACCGTCTAGTCAATTTCCATGAAGAAGACCGTACCGGACAACAAGTGTCACGTGGTCTCCAGAGAAGCACAACATTTTGGCCTACGCTCTGATTGGCTGCGCCATTGCACAGGAGAGCGGAGAAGTCAGGAGAGAGAGCAGAATCCCTCTAGCAGAGAGTCCTGGTAAGCCTTACAGTACATTATGCTTATCAGTTAACGGATAGCTGTGCCGTCGTGCTAAAGGCAATCTGGAAATCAGATACTATGACCCTTTTGCAGCCACTCCCGACACTGCAGGGGAAAGATCAATGTATCCTTTTCCTGTGTGGCCTACAGCACGTGGCTGCTAAGCGCGGGGCTTTGTTATGCAAAGTATAAGTAAACCATTAAGAACAGTAACTATTCGCTAATTGCCCTAATTAGATGCAGCACTTCAGTAACGAGATTACCCTGAGGCGTGTCTCTCGAGTGCAGAAAGAAAGGATGTTAAGGGAAGCACTTCACCGACCGGGACCCTACGCGGCCATGCTGGTAGAGGCGATGGTTCCCCTGTATCTGAGGATGTCGTGGCGTGGAAGAGTGAGCTTCACCGGAGGACCAAATAGGGCACCTCTTCCTCGAAACCTCCTGCGGAGGGTATTTGAGGAACTGTTTGAAGCATTTGTGGAATTGTCCATGGAGGACTATTGTTCCATCCCAATCTGTGTAGACCTACTGTTCGTTTAGTTTCCCTTTAAAAACTTTTAGATATAGTATTTATAGATAGAATTTATATTTTTGGTATACATGTTTTCGAGCAAATAAATATTTTCTTGTTTATACGACTTACCGCCTGATCCTTCCCCTGACTCTGAGTCCGGGTTCACGGCCGGTGAGGGTTGGTAGGGGATCTCTGTGAGGGTGATGAAGAGATCCTGGCTGTCAGGGAAAGCGGCATTGTGTTCGCTGTCGCCTGCGCCTTCCTCCACGGACCCTTCGTCGTCTTGCCCATCAGCGAACATCGAGTAGGAACTGTCCTGGCTCACTATGCCATCCACTGAGTCCACGGTCACTGGTGGGACAGTGGTGGCAGACCCACCGAGAATGGCATGCAGTGCCTCGTAGAAGCGGCATGTCTGGGGCTGTGCTCCGGAGCGTCCGTTTGCCGCTCTGACTTTTTGATAGCCTTGCCTCAGGTCCTTGACTTTCACGCGGCACTGCATCGCATCCCGGCTGTATCCTTTCTGTGTCATGGCTTGGGAGACCTTCTCGAAGGTCTTTGCAGTACGCTTGTTGGAGCGCAGCTCCGACAGCACAGACTCCTCGCCCCACACAGCGATCGGATCCTGGACTTCCCGGTCTGTCCATGCTGGGGATCTCTTTCTATTCTTGCATTGGGCTGACTCCTCTGCTGGAGAGCTCTGCATCGTTGCAGGTGCCGCGGAGCTCGCCCCGATGTCAAAGCAAGAAATGAGATTCTAACTGTCCAGACAGGAAAAGGATTTCAAATTTTCCTGGGTCATTTCCTGTGTGGCTGCCAGAACATCCAAGCTCGGACTGCTGTCCAGAGCGTCAACAGAGTGGTGCACTGTGGGATAGCTCCCGGAGCTACTAAGTTCGATTTGCATCCACACCTAGCCTAATTCGAGCTAGCAAGTGCGAATTTAGCGTTACTCCACCTGTCGGGGTGGAGTACCAAATTCGAACTAAGGAGCCCCCTAGTTCGAATTAAATGGCTTCCTGGTGTGGACGGTTGAGCGATTAGTTCGAATTAACGCTGCTAAATTCGATTTAAGATCCTAGTGTAGACCAGGCCTGAGACTGAACAGGTTTCAAACCTCGAGGGGGCTTCTGGCTGTGATTTGTCAGTCCTCAAAGGCCAGCCAGGTGACTGTAAATAACTTACAATCATTAGGAAAAATTAGTATCAAGATTCCAACTCTAGCAGTCAGACAACATTGATTCAATTTACAAGAGATTACTTTTTATATTCCTTGGTTCCCCCCAAATTAGGAAGGGCCTGTGACCACAGGTCTTGCAGGGTACAAAGGGCAGGTCTACATCCCTTTTCTCTTTGTGCATAGTCCTGCCTGCTACCTTTTCAGTTTCAGTTCTGCTACCACAGTACTGATCAGCACATTCTTCAGTAGCATAGGGAAGGGCAGGCACCATCACACAAGGACTATTACACAGAGACCTGCCAAATGCACACAGCAAACAAATGAAAACAAGAGATGAAAATGTTATTTTTTCATTAATCCCTTTCAGTGACAGCAACCTCCGTGGCTAATTGTAACAATAGTAGATGCAGCATTTTCTGATTGAAATGATTTTCAAGTTGCGGGTGCCCCTGTATGAACAGTAATTGCCTACATCTGTGACACAAGTACTTTTCAATTCCATTAAACCTGGGGTTTTGCTCAATTACACACGATATCTTGGAATTTTTCTGGCATATTCATCATCACATACATCACCTACAAGACTCCTGCCATAACAAGGGGTTCTTTATAGGGGTTTGAAATTATTAAAGTGACCCAGCACTTTTCAATTGTAACAGCTCAGGACAAAGTAGATCTCCCTGATCCCACTTATGTAGCTATTTAAATGTAACCTAGTTATAAGGTGGCCTAACTTACTGATATTTTTGACACGTTTTCAAAAAGTGGCCTCTATTTAAATCCATGCAAATATCTGTATGCACACTTTCTGAGCACTGCAAGTCTGAATCTATCACCTGTGCATGCATCTGCTGTTACCTGAAACATGCACATGCTGCTATTTGCATGAAAACTTCTACACGCCTGAATAGAGGAGGATCCTTTGAAAATGTGGCCTTTTAATTATATTTCATACTCCACAAGAGTAGCCTAAAAACAACAATGGGATATAATAAGGCCCTGGCATCAAATGAATAAGGAACAATATAAAAAAATCAGCAGCACTTTATAAAGAGGACAGGAACAAAATATACAGTAACCATAAAACCAACAGATAAAACAAAACCCAGATTTCCCCAGGTTCAATCTAACAGGACAATTTTGCCTTCATAACTCTAGCAATACTCATCTATTTCAGCATGTAATGATCCTGTTTAAAGTATTCAGGAAACAATAAACTCTGGCCCCGGTGCTTGTACATGTTCACTTTGTTGAGTGTGGCTCACATATCTGGACCTCCCAGCTGTTAACAGCTTCACCAACCACCCCTCTGTCTTTGCTTCTGTGTATGTCACTTCATTCTGGCTCTGCAAGGTGTCTGAAGTCCCAAATGCCACTTGTCCTTCTGTAAACCTATCCCAGCGGTATCCCTCCCGCAACTGCCTCCTTTGTGGTTCAATTCTACACCATTGAAATCAATGGAATTTTTTCCATTGACTTCAATTAGAGCAAGATCGGGCCCTTCAGCAATTTCCACCCAGTTCTTTCTATTATGATTTGTACCAATCAGGGTTCGGGGCCTCATTGTTCTAGGCACTGTCTAACAAAACAATGGTCCCGTGCCCCAAATATTCTGCATCATCATCCAAAAGATGCCAGAAATGCAGTCCAGTGAATTACCTTGATAACCTCTGGTGTAATCTTTCTTAATATCTGTGGTTTCTAATTCTATCAATTACTAGACAATTAAATTAAGGGGGTTAAGTTACACAGTGGTTTCTGAGAGCAACTGTTTTGAAAATCCAGTTAAAAATGTATTTTAAAGGTAAATAAATGCCTAGTCTTTGCCTGAAACACAAGCAATATGAATTTTTTTTTAAATGTGTGCTACCATCTCCTAGCCTCATCCTCTCTCCAGTGAAATCCCTCTTCAAATGCCTGCACTTTTTCCTTTCCACCCATGCCCTTTCCCTTTTTGCCTTTACAGAGCTATTAAATTTGTTAGTCTCTAAGGTGCCACAAGTACTCCTCATTCTTTATGCTTAATGATGTACTTCTAATAAAGAATTTAATTCTAATTTTTGCCTAGAGTGACTCTGACTTTCAAATTATATTTAAATATAGGAACTTATGGAATGGTTTAGGAATAAAAATAAATTAACATGTACAGAAATATGAAATAGAAAAACAAATAGGACAATTTCACTGCTCTACATGGGAAAAACCCACACAGAGCTTATTTCATCTTGTGAATTTTTCTGCAGACTAAGCTAAGGGGGGGAAAAGAAAGAGTTTCTCTAATTGTTTTAAACCATGGATGAAAAGAACCTAACATGATCACCCTTGATTAACATGCTTATTATATAAAATATAAACAGGGAAACCAGGGAGACAACCCTGGGCCACGAAAATAAATAAGGAAGCTTTCACAAGAATCAAAACAAAGCATCATTCAGAATCTGTAAACAACTGAGCCCGCTGATCCTAAAACTCATATTATAGGTAGACATGTACCTCTTTCTCTCTATTTGAAATATTTAGATAACATCCTTAATGTTTTATTATTCTTCATGTCTCCACATTAATCCTTTTTATATTGATAGTTCCCAATGTATCCTCTGCCAAGAAATGGACTTTGTGCAGAGAAAAATCCATTTTCTAGTGCCAAAGATATTGATAATTAACATTTATGTCATGAAACTTGTAATACCAGTTTGCTAAAATAAAGCTAAGCTTTTCATTATTATTTTAGAGTTTAATTTAGTCATCCAAGGTTACTCAGCTTCATGTTTATAAATTATACAGGGCAGGGACTTAACTCCTCTTGATCGACCTGTTTTGGTATTATGACTGTACAAGTAAGGAGGTTCATAACCTTGTTTGAATATCTGATCCGGCCTTGAAAGAAGGTGATTTATGGGATCGACAAACCCTCATCATTTCAAGAATCGGCATCTGAGAACAAGATTTTCCTTTATATAACAAAGAGCGGAGCAAATCAGTTAAGTCTCTGCTAGAAGCTACAACTTTGTTTATGTAAGAGTCATACAAGGTTACAAGGTCTGAGAATAGTCTGCCAGTAAGAGTATGGATTTCAGAACAAATAAATAGCTACATACTGCATAAAAAATTGGAAGTTTTGAAACTACTTCTCTGATAATTCAGCACTAGCCATGCTACAGCATGTTCTAATTTACCATTTGGTATATGCTTTTTGAAAATACTGAAAGTACATGCCAGTGGTCAACTAAATCATAGAAAATTCAAGCCCTATTTTACATGATGGGTGAGACATTGAAAACTGCATGACTTAGAAATGCCAGTCCCATTAAAAGTTAATGAGACTTATGTTCCTAAATCACTTACTCTCTTTTGAAAATCTCACCCATTTTCGTTTCCAGGGCTACTGCTGCCAATCACCAATATTTTAGCAAAGCTTTTGATACAGTCTCCCACAGTATTCTTGCCATCAAGTTAAAGAAGTCTGGGCTGGATGAATGGACGGTAAGGTGGATAGAAAACTGGCTAGATGGTCGGGCTCAATGGGTAGTGATCAATGGTTCCATGTCTAGATGGCAGCCGGTATCAAGTGGAGTGCCCCAAGGGTCGGTGCTGGGGCCGGTTTTGTTCAATATCTTCATTAACGATCTGGAGGATGGTGTGGACTGCACCCTTAGCAAGTTTGCAGATGACACTAAACTGGGAGGAGTGGTTGATACGCTGGAGGGTAGGGATAGGATACAGAGGGACCTAGACAAATTAGAGGATTGGGCCAAAAGAAATATGATGAGGTTCAACAAGGACAAGTGCAGAGTCCTGCACTTAGGACGGAAGATTCCCATGCACTGCTACAGACTAGGGACCGAATGGCTGGGTAGCAGTAATGCAGAAAAGGACCTAGGGGTTACGGTGGACGAAAAGCTGAATATGAGTCAACAGTGTGCCCTTGTTGCCAAGAAGGCTAATGGCATTTTGGGTTGTATAAGTAGGGGCATTTCCAGCAGATCAAGGGATGTGATCATCCCCCTCTACTCAGCACTGGTGAGGCCTCATTTGGAGTACTGTGTCCAGTTTTGGGCCCCACACTACAAGAAGGATGTGGATAAATTGGAGAGAGTCCAGCGGAGGGCAACAAAAATGATTAGGGGGCTGGAGCACATGACTTATGAGGAGAGGCTGAGGGAACTGGGATTGTTTAGTCTGCAGAAGAGAAGAATGAGGGGGGATTTGATAGCTGCTTTCAACTACCTGAAAGGGGGTTCCAAAGAGGATGGATCTAGACTGTTCTCAGTGGTAGAAGATGACAGAACAAGGAGTAATGGTCTCAAGTTGCAGAGGGGGAGGTTTAGGTTGGATATTAGGAAAAACTTTTTCACTAGTAGGGTGGTGAAGCACTGGAATGGGTTACCTAGGGAGGTAGTGGAATCTCCTTCCTTAGAGGTTTTTAAGGTCAGGCTTGACAAAGCCCTGGCTGGGATGATTTAGTTGGGTTTGGTCCTGCTTTGAGCAGGGGGTTGGACTAGATGACCTCCTGAGGTCTCTTCCAACCCTGAGATTCTATGATTCTATGATTCTAATATTTTTAAGATAGTACATTTTTTGTAATTATCTGGCATAATAAAAGCACCAAAATTGTTTCCTGGAGAAAAACAAATCCAGAAACCCTAAAATACTGCAGCACTTCTGTTTCACTTTCTGTACCAATGATGAGAGGATTCTGTGAAGACAGACTTTTTTTTACAGGATCTGAAAAATTTCTATAGTAATCCAACATATATGCCCATATTAAGCACCATAGACTGCCAAATTCCAGAGAAACAGAAAACACTCTAGACTTGTGCATGGAATCACTTTTATGTGTTATTTCAAATGCCCTTCCTGAAGTTCTTATGGTGATCTGCGGAGGGAGGGGGGAAGAATTCTGAAGATAAAAGTAAATTCCAGTGCCATTTCTATGATTGTGGAACCATGGGAAGCCAGGGGCACTGAATTTATCACAGTATTTACATTACTGTTACAAATCCAAATGTTTCACCTATTTTCTAGGAATACTTCACCTTGGTTAAAAAGAACCAAGCAAAATCACGGTGCAACGGTAATACAATTAGGGCATTACCGATGCACCCAAACTTGTAGATTGTGCAAGGAATATCAGGTTGCAACCTGTATAAGTGCAGGTAACTGTGCAAAAAGGGGCTAAAACTGTTTTTCTTTAATAATTGTATTCTCTGCCATGCATTGTCAGGGATTGAAGAAAGCACATGCCCAGCTTTCATTATCTGAAGATAACTTTCCAAATGTAAACCAGTGCAGACCTGTCTTC